>NW_015544165.1:1820987-1830297 GCF_001515605.1 Sinocyclocheilus anshuiensis
TTAATTTAGGTAAAGGGGTGCAGAGCCAGTGGTGGTTTTGTAGGCAAACATTAATGCCTTGAATGTTATGCGAGCAGTTACTGGTAGCCAGTGCAAATTGATAAACAGAGGTGTGATGTGCATTCTTTTCGGGTCATTAAAAATTAATCTTGCTGCCGCGTTCGGGATTAATTGTAAAGTTAATAATTAATAAATAAATTAATAATAATTAATTAATAAATAATAAAGATAAAAAAGTTAATCATTGCAGATTGTCACTTTGGTACAACTTTAGTTCTATGTCAATTTTAAAGCTGCAATTTAAATTAGCTTGATTTCTGTTGGTTGAATTTACAGAAACTGGTATCTATCTATCTATCTATCTATCTATCTATCTATCTATCTATCTATCTATCTATCTATCTCATTGTTCATACTTGTCTTATCAGTTATCGGTTCTTTTAATATTAGGTCTACCGATAAATGGCATCATTTGAAAAAACAGTACAACAGAATGCCATTACAACACCTCAAAAGAAAAACAAACTTAAATTCCAAAACAAAGACTAAAATAAATTCGCTATTTAGATCGTAAAACTATTTTGCATAAACATGGTGCAAATAGTATTAAAATAAAATAAAACGAAACAAAAATGTATAGGCTAATGCATGTAATGATTTGTTGTGTCAACAAATATAAACAAATAACCTACAATAAATTAAACGTCGGTTTTGCATATCAGTTGGTCACTTAGACAAAAATAATCTAATGTGTGTGGATAATAAAAAATAGATACATTGAAAACTGGCGTGTAACATTGTTAGTCACGTGTTGCTCAGCGCACTTGATGTGAAAAAGATCCAAATATAGTCAATGCCATTGTTGTCAATATTGCGTCCCAGTTGAGAAAGTAGCCTATTGGTTTAGATTTATTCATAGCCAGATTTATGCCCTTTCAGCATGACCACTATTGGTGGGGGTCAAAGATTATCACATGCAGTTTTAGGAATATACAAAGTTTTGACAGGCCTTGCTACTTTTTCATCGTGTTAAAAAACAAGCGCCTCAGGCGATGTTTGGCCACACTGACGGCGCCCCCTCCTTCTCCTCCTCCTCCTTCTCCTCCTCAGTGACATACACGCTCCCGTCCCAAGCTCCATCAAATGCTGCTTGCTCAACTCCCCGCTCCTCACACAAACAATTGAAGCCATTCCATTTCCATTCTAACGCGATCCTACAGGTGTTTTAATGTCCCGTCGAGAAAAGCTTTCAGCGCAATGGAGTCACCCCACAGACAGTATTTGGGACGAGTCCTGATTGTGACTGCAGCGCTTCTGTCACCTGCGTTCATGTAAGTAGAAAGGTAGAAGCGCGTTCATGGGATCTGCTGGAGTAAAATCAACCGTTTGTTTTGGAAAGCCAGTAATTCAAATGAATTATTATGTATAATATAGGCTCTATAAATTGTCATTTGCATGATTCATTCATTATTATTATTTAATTATAACTTTCCATTTTAAAAAGATTTCAAGGTTCGTGCCAAGGCTGCTATTATCTACAAGTAGTAAGCTATAAACTACTTGTATCTAAAACAAATTAGTATCTTTATTAATGTTGTTTTTACTATTAGTATATAGGCTAGTCCACCAAGTATCGTTTTCCAATCAAAAGAAGGCTACTTAATCATCACATACTAGTACTAATTCCTTTGATACTAGACAAGTGACTCCATTGTTACTGGTAACAAACTGCAGGTTTGCCATTGAATATATGGGAATTTGTTGTTCAGATACTAGTGTATTCCAACTGTTGCTGGTGCTGGTTTTAGTTAAACAGGTACCTTTAGTACAAATTGAATAGATACTAGTTTCGAAACTTTTTTTAACCATTTTATGGATGTTCTCTCACTTCTCAAAACTGTCAATGGGCATAATGTATTTATTAACATCAGCGTGCTATGATTAATATTTTGCCAACAAATCTTTTCCAAATAGTCATTTTCACATCAGATTATCATCAGGCATGCTAAGATACTGATAGAAACCAGGGTGTTTGAAAATTCATGGCTGTTTTATGTATGCCTCTTGCTAGTTCACAGCCTTGTTTGAGTGTCAGGGCACTTAATCGCACAACTGCTGGTATAAAAAAACACTAGAATTTGTCACTTTTTTTCTTTGCCATATTTAAAATGTTCCTGTAAATATGTATTGATCATATTATTTGAAATGAATACGGCACCATAAAAACATCCATTATTGATACAATATTTTCCTGCTTCTCGTTAATGACTGAACTCATTGTCATAATTTCTTCAATATGTGAGTCATTTAAAAAAGACCACATGTGATGCTACGTAAAAGCAGCCTTCTGCAATATTTACGGCATGCGGTGTTACTTCATAATGATATCACTGCTATAAAATTAATTTTCTCCTTTCTCAGGGTACTGGGCAATGACATCCTTGGCCTGAAGGTGGCAGGAGAGCCAGTGCTTACCCCCAACGCAGTGTGTTTACGACTGGCAGGCCTGACCAAAAAACAGATGCGTTTGTGTGTGCGCAGCCCTGATGTCACAGCCTCTGCTCTGCAGGGCATTCAGGTTGCTATTCACGAATGCCAGCACCAGCTCAGAGACCAGCGCTGGAACTGCTCCTCCCTGGAGAACCATGGCAAGTTGCCCCATCAGAGTGCCATTCTCAACAGGGGTGAGTTGATGGCAAAAGGGGCATGGGAAGTGCTGAAGTTGAAGTTGTAGAGAGCCAATACAGTCATAATCTGGGCATTGAAATGCTACATTGGCCAAAGAGGGAAAATATCAGAGTTGAGTCATTGTTTAACGCATTTGCGCCATGGAAAACATCTTTTATGAGATTTTAGATAAAGGTCATTATAGATAATTATCTCACCAGCTGGCTCATATGCACTTCGCTTTCTGAAGGCTCTGTTTACCCTGTTGGCAGCTTTATTTGCGATGTAAAAGTGCTTTCTTTCATCCCAGGTTTCCGAGAGAGTGCCTTCTCGCTGTCACTGCTGGCTGCAGGTGTCGTGCATTCGGTGGCTTCGGCCTGCAGCCTCGGTAAATTGCGCGGGTGTGGCTGCGAGGCTAAACATCGCCTGGATGATGACAAAATCCGGCTCAAATTAACCCAGCTCCAGCTTCAGACTTTTCAGAGGAGTGGAGTGTCCGTAGCAGGTGCAGGAGAGAACACACCTGAGTTTGGTTCACGCCACGGCAGCCTGCCGGCCAATCTGCACTCGTCCCACCCAGTCAGTCTCCTCAAACCCATGCCGGATGAGGTCACGATGCTGCAGGACACCTGGGAGTGGGGAGGATGTAGTCATGATGTCCGTCTCGGTGTACGGTTCTCTAGGGATTGGTTGGATTCCAGAGGATCCCCCCGTGATATACACGCTCGTATGCGGATTCATAATAATAGAGTGGGCAGACAGGTGTGGTTTCTTGGATTTCTTCAAATCCAAATCTTTTCTGTTAATCTGTACTGCAATTGAATTGGTCTTTCAAACAATGACAACCATGTCCTAAACAGGTGTGAAACACTGTAAATTTGAGTTTTTGTTTTGTATTAATCACCTGCTTAGTTTCCATTTATGCAGACATACACAGATTAGCCCCGCCCACAGCAAAATCTTATTGGTCCAAAATTTGCTTTAACTGTTTGTTAAAGAATAAATATCTTCTTATGAATTTATCCAAAAACACATGCAGATGCAATTTATACCTGCAGTGAATTGAATATACCTGGATATGCATTTTTAATATTTTTTTTTTATGTTTTAATTTTAATCTGTTTTAATTGTCTTTAATTCATGTTTTTTTTTTTTGGAAGGACATAAAGTAAAAAATGTTACAGTAACACAGCTAATATCACATGGAGTATGACTCCTCAAGATAATGATATTTAGGTAAATATACATAATATATATATTTTTTTTATTTTACATTGGAAAAATATATTTAAAAACATTTTCTAATGATTAAGCTGTGTACACTGTCATGTATTCAAGATGTAAGGAAAATTAATTTTTATGGTTACTCTTCACTAGATCTTTTGAGTAATTAAATTTAAAATATTAATCTTAAATATTATATATTTTTTAATAAGTAAATAAATAACATTACATTATGAAACCGAAATGGGTACAAGAACATGGAGCATGTGTTTTAAAGTACATCTGTAAAAGATTTTCTTTTCCATGAATGTGGAGACTCTTAAATGTCATTGTCCCATTCTTTGGTTAGCTACCACATGTATAAATATATAGACAAACAGGCAGATACATAGATAGATCTTACTCCCATTTATGACATGGTGTTAAAGCGTTTGATTAACTTAAAAATACAGATATACTACATTCTTTTCATTATGTGTTTGACTTTAACAGGTAGTTACTGACAACATGAGAAGAAAGTGCAAGTGTCATGGCACATCAGGCAGCTGCCAGTTCAAGACCTGCTGGTATGTTTCTCCTGAATTCCGGCTTGTGGGTTCACTGCTACAGAAGAAATTTCTGACTGCCATCTTCATAAACTCTCAGAACAAGAACAACGGAGTATTCAACTCTCGAACTGGTGAGAGCACCAGCTCAGATCAGCTCAGAGGCCGGCGGCGGAACATTTCCCGTGAGTTAGTGTACTTCGAGAAGTCGCCCGACTTCTGTGATCGTGAGCCAGCAGTGGATTCGCCAGGCACGCAGGGTCGCATCTGCAACAAGAGCAGCCCCAGCATGGACGGTTGTGGGTCGCTATGCTGTGGCCGCGGACACAACATCCTCAAACAGGCACGCAGCGAACGGTGTCACTGCCGCTTCCACTGGTGCTGCTACGTGCTCTGTGAGGAGTGCAGGGTTACAGAATGGGTTAATGTGTGCAAGTAACCAACCCACCTTGATCCAAATCCTCTTTGCTTTTTTGAACCGAGAGACAACAACCTGTGACTGCATGTGTGTTTTGCTCTCGCGCAGTGTGTCTGTTTATCCATTTCTCTCCTTCTTTTAACCTTCATCATCTGGGATCCATTTGCATTGTGTTGCTGTTGTTATTCTGAAAATGCCAAGTCTGAGATTGAGGAGGAGGTGACTCATGTCATTTGTCTTTTTTTCATCACTTGGAATCTTCAGCCTCCAGAACCAAGCAAATGGCCCGAACGCCATCTGCACTCCTCCAAATAACAGCAGGAACAAATTATTCCTGTGAAATATAGGCACTGCTACAGTCTACCTTTTTTACATTTAAAAAGTGCACTTAATGTATATTCCTTACCTTGGCAAAATGTTTGAGACATCATTCTTGATGGTGAAATACCATCCTAGTAGGGTTGAGGTTTCTGAAACATTGTATCTTGCCGTATTATGATCTTTGCCCACATTGATCATGAAGAATCAATGGCTGTGATAATTGAAGAGAACATCTCAGTGCCTTTTATGAGCTTTCATAAGATGTTATAGAGAAACTCTCCCAAGTCTGAAGCGAATCTTGGCCATCGACTGAGAATATGCCTTGCGTAGGGGTCTGAGTTTAGTTGGTTTTTATGAAAACCAGGACAATTGTGAAGTTGATATGCTGTGTAACCCCATCCTAACCTTTACAGAGACAGACCAATCAGAGAACGGAGATGGATAGAGTGAAGGAACGACTGGAGAACACTTGTGCCTCCCGTGGATTTTTTGCAGCTGATTAAAAACAGTCACATCTCATCTAATACTGCTGAACAATATTGGTTGCCAGATGCCTTTGATGCAAGAATGGAAGACATTCATACTCTCAAGTCTTCAGTTAAACTGTATTTAAACATTTGCCATTACAATCATATTACAATGAATTTGATGTATACAATTTTGAAACTTTAATTTTGAGCAATCAATGCTTAGGGAATCAAATTAATTATATGGATAAATTAACTTTCATATATTGCCGCCTTTTGCATTCTTAAAGAGACTTACATAAGAGAATTTATGTTATACAATGTTTAAGAATGCCTCAATTTTTGGTTAAGAAACCTTTCTTGGTTTATCGTGGTTAGGTTTTAGAACCATGAAAGACCCTCTAGAACAGAGGAGGGGTCATAGATCGGCGTATTAGATATAATTCTACTCTTCTGGAGATTCTTTTACTGAATCTGACCTCTCATAATGGGCAACAGGGATAGGCTTTCATAAAGAGTTTTGGTTGCTGTGATTTTGCCAAGTAAGACATGTTCCTGGATCAACATCTTTTGTTGTACATGGATCAACATTACTGTCCAAAAATATAGACTAAACCCAATCCCTACCCCTAAACCTAACCCTACCCATAATTTATTCCTAAAATCAGTGTGAAATGATAGCTGATTAACAAGGGTGCACTGTAAAAAAAATTCCGTAAAATTTACGGTAAAAAACCGGCAGCTGTGGTTGCTGGAATTTTACCGTAAAAAATACGGTAGCAACGTTTTAGGTTTTACGGTTTTAACTTAAATTTACAGTTAAATACCGTAATTTCATTAACTGATATAATGTTAATATCAACAAGGATGTTGATCCGGGAACATGTTGTACTTGGTCAAATCACAGTCACCAAGAGTTTTATAAGCAGATTGAGGCATGAACCGGTCTTATAGGGATCAGCTGTCCAAAGTTGCACCATGTGCTGCTGAGTACTGTTTGTCCTTGTCTGTGAATCTGCAACTGTCAGAGACTGGACCACTGTGTGATTTCCTAACTAAACACAGGCGTCTTCTGATGTCTATGCTGTGTGTGAGTTTTCTGACTGCACAACAATCACAAACATCTTAGGAATAAATTAGTTTTTCTGTATGATTCCTCACGAGACTCCGTAATGAAGATGTGCTGTGGTGGCTGTGAATTGATTGAAGTGACCACCCACGGTCTGCTGGCTTTATCGAACTCATTTCTCGTGGTATTTCCTTTGGTAATAAAGATGGGAGCAAAAGAGAACTAGAGAAAGAGTGGTGTGGAATGATAAAGCGCTGGATATCTGGTTTGCATTTCTTTATTCCTTTATCATTTCACCCTGGAGGTGCTGCAAGAGGGAATTTCCTGTCGCTGTTTCTCCCATGTGTGAGATGGATGGCCATAGACCCCCCACACCTCCCCACCTCCCCCCGACATAATGCAGTGTAGCCAATCACACATACAAAGCAACATACTGACAGCATCAACAAATAATGACAACCAGACACAGCCTCAGTAAAGACACAAGGCCACAGACCTAATCTGAAAGTATTTCAGTTAGCTACTATACGTTTGGATGGATGGATGGACAGACAAATAGATGAAAGTATAGATAGATAGATAGATAGATGAATGTACGGATGGATGGATGGAATGGACAAATCGATGAATGTATAGATAGATAGATAGATAGATAGATAGAATTATGTGAATATATAGTGCACATACTTAGGTAAATCAAAAGAGAAATAAAAGGGGAAGAAAAACAGCTGGAAACATCTGCTTCTGGGCTCCTTGTCCAGCTTCCATTTTTTGATGTGGGATAAAGAGAAAAAGAGAAAGGGAAAGAAAAAACAAGGAGCCAGCTACCCAGAACATCAAAGCCGTTGCTTAAATGTGCAAGCCCTCATTAGCTCTGCAAGCCTAACCAACCCGACTTATGATTGTGTTTGCTGGGGTGCACTTTGGCAAACACTTCAGAGGAGAGGCTCCTTTAAATTATAACTCCCACCTCACCCCCCACCCCCCGGCCCAGCTCTCTGCTCCCTCCCCACTGTAGCCTCTTCTGCCCACCCCATAACCCCCAAAACTCCCAGTGCACACAAACACAGCACTCCCCCCCCATACAGCACTCCACCCTATAATCTGGTGTGCAGCTGCAAGCATCTGTTCCACTCCCTCTCTTTTCCTAACCACTGAATTGATAAACACATCAATCATAAAGCCACTGACACACGATGGACCGTGTGAAGCAACACGGGAACAGAGTTTCCTTTTCATCTGGACTAAGTCTGGGCAGGCACTGTGTGCTTAATTACTGTTTAAAATGCTATATTAATTTTTCATTAATATATTGATGCATGAGAATTAGCACCACATTATAAATAATTCGATTGATCATGTCATGATTTCTTGTAGTGTTCAGTTTAACCGTACAATCTTTACTCAATACAGAGTGATCTTTTGCTTATTCTCTGCTGATAATCTGGCATGCATCTACTGAGTAATTTGGCAGCCTGAGGAAATCAGCTATACTTGCTGCCAAGTTCTGTAATTTGGCAGCATCTAGCAGGTTACTTATTCATTAGGTTCAGTCATAGCTGAATAATTAATCACAATATGGAAATGTGCTTCCAAACACTTGCAGCAACAGATCCTTCAGCCGTAAATTATCACATAATACACATTTCAGGAGGAAACTTCTTCAAAATGTTCAGATTATTGAGACACGAGACTAAACACGTAACACAATTTGCATACCACAATTTTGCCTGCCAACTTTATCAGAGTAACTGATATGATTTAGAGATCATGAGAATGTTCTTTACACAAATGTACCATTTTTATTCTTAGTTTTATCAAACTTAAGACATTACGTTATCTGTCTGTACCACATAAATCACCTGTCCTCAGACCTCAAAGCTAGAGATTAAAATATATGATTAAACTTAAAAACAGAAAACAGAAATATAAATATGTATGCATATAAATATGAAACATAAAAACAGAAATATAAATATGTATCTCAAGAAACGTTAATGATATTTTCCCCGTTTTTTTGTTGTTGTTTTTTTTTAACAGCTGTGTCCTTTTTGTCAATACTGTTAGATATTTATGAAACATATAAATAGATATTTATCATGTAACATCAAAATATGCTTTCAGGTCCTGAAGGTCACATTTAACCAGTTATGAGTTCAACAAGGTCACGCAGACTCTATTGAATTTATATATATATATATATATATATATATATAGGCCCTATGTGTGTGTGTGTGTGTGTGTGTGTGTACATGTTTTTCTATCCCAGTGGGGAATTAAACCTGAATACAGACTGACTCATGGGGAAACAAGCTTATAAATCATGCAGAATTATTATTATTTATTTATTTATTTATTTTGAGAATGTAAAAATGCAGAAAGTTTTCTGTGAGTGGTAGGGTTGGTGTATGGCTATAGAATATACGGTTTGTACAGTATAAAAACCATTACGCCTATGGAGAGTCCCCACAAGAATAGCAAACCAGACGTGTGTTTGTGTGTTTGCCTGCAGTGCTCAGTGTGAGCTCTAACATGATGTGACATGCAGAGCAGCCGTCGCAGGTTTGGTATAAATGATTCACGCGTGTCAGTCAGTGAT
>NW_015544165.1:1830565-1850471 GCF_001515605.1 Sinocyclocheilus anshuiensis
GGCACGACTTCCCCTATATGTATTGTTCTTAACTCAGTGTTATGTACGCATTTATTTAGTCAGTGCATGATGACAGTTATGAATCATCACTATTATCATTATGAATTTGCAGACAAGCACTCTCACTGTACGGCTAGTTCAAGTTGACTTTACATTAACATGATATCATTGATATGTTCATGTGCTCTGGTTCTGTTTTTAAGGATTTTTTTCAGGTTCTAGTAACTTCTATAGTTTTCCAAACGCAAAGTAAGCTTTATTAGTAAAGTGTGCATATCGTTTTAGTGTACTGCTATGTTATAAATGAAAATTCTGTAACTATTTACTCACCTGATTTTTAATTTACTCTGAATGTGTTGCTTTCTGTGAAAGAAATATATTTTTTGATTTTGTCCAGCCATGGTTAAAGATCATAGATGTATTAATCATTAAAATTGCAGAAGGCTTTCTAGAAGATTTAAAAGAGGAACATTGGCATATTTGTAATGAATTAGATGGAGATAAGGGAGTACAATGTGGTAGCAAGTATTCTTTTTGAAAGGGCCAGTGTTTTAACTGGAGGTATGACAGTTGCAATTGTGTCAATTAAAAGAAACTGACCATAGATTTTCTCTTTTGATGTTGGTAAAGGCTAACCAGCTATCATGGGGAACATTTTTGGCAACCTTTTGAAGAGCCTCATTGGAAAAAAGGAGATGCGGATTTTGATGGTCGGGCTGGATGCAGCGGGGAAGACCACAATTTTGTACAAACTGAAGCTGGGAGAGATAGTGACTACCATTCCTACTATTGGTGAAGCACACTTTTAGACTTAAAGTGTTGAATTGCTTGGTTATTATTGTATTATTTTCCTCTTGTAAAGAGACAAAGGCATTGATGTCATGTTTTAAGAGTCTGGCCACTGTGTAATTTGTGTGCCATTTTGTTTTCTTGTTATTAGGTTTTAACGTGGAGACTGTTGAGTACAAAAATATCAGTTTTACAGTGTGGGATGTTGGTGGCCAGGACAAAATCCGACCTCTGTGGCGTCACTACTTCCAGAACACACAAGGTGAGAAGAGGACTCGTACACACACATACACACTCTAAAAACACAAACAGGATTTTGTATCAGACAGAGCCACGATGAATAGCCAACGGATGTGACATCAACTAAACCCTACTGGTATTTCAAAAGGAAATCTTTCTAAAGTTTGGGGTTGGTATATTTTTTATTTATTTTTTTTTAGAAAAATCTCATTCTCACCAAGGTTCCATTTATTTTATCAAAATTACAGTAAAATAAGTAAAATTGTAAAATATTATTACAATTTAAAATAGCTGTTTTCTATTGTAATACATTTAAAAATGTAATTTATTCCTGCGATGGTAAAGCTGAATTTTCAACAGCCATTACTCCACATCTCGTGATCCTTCAGAAATCATTCTAACATGCTGATTTGGTTCTCAAGAAACATTTCTTATTATCATCAACGTTGAAAACAGTTGTGCTGCTTATCATTTTTGTGGAAACGGTGATACATTTTTTCAGGATTCTTTGATGAACAGAAAGTTTACAGGAACAGCATTTATTTGAAACAGAAACCATTTGTAATATTATAAATATATTTACTGTCACTTTTAATCAATGTAAGGTGTCCCTGTTGATTAAAAATATGAATTCCTTAAAACAATGTACTGACCCCAAACCTGTTTCAATAGGAAATACATCAACACGGAAACAAAGAAAACAGTACTTCTCAAGTTTTATCATTTGATCTTTAATGCATCTTATTAATTTTGCAATGAAATTAGAATTAAGATCTCATATTGGGGTCCACAAGGGTCTTTATTTTTTCCTGTTATTAATCACTAACTTTCTATAACCACATTTCACATAATTTCCAATGTATTTTGAAGGTCTCATCTTTGTGGTGGACAGCAATGACCGTGAGCGAGTGAATGAAGCCAGAGAAGAGCTGATGAGGATGCTGGCTGAGGATGAACTGAGAGACGCTGTACTCCTTGTCTTTGCCAACAAGCAGGCAAGAGCTTCCGTGTTCTTTTGTTTTTTTCTTCAAATCAGAAACAGTTCATTGATGTTAGCATTGCATCTGCCGTCTACCCATTTTAAAGCAGCCCTAGTATGTGCCTCAGTTTCTGTAATGTATGTGTCGATTTGTTGAAGATGGAAACATAGCTGCTGTAACATTATGTATGGTTGTAGTTCGTTAGTTACAAGGGATTACTGTAGATGCTGAGGAATGATCAGAGCTCACGTTTGTAAGATAGAAAATTTCCCTCACTCTGTATGGCCTGTATGTGTTTGCCTCGTCTTCCAGATGGCAGAGGTGAAAGCAGGCTATTTTTGGGCTGGATGGGCTCTCTGATGATTTGGAGAACTCATTGCCAGCAGTGGTTGTTGAGGTCTGCCACTGATGTGTTGAGCAGTTTTGACCACCCGCTGAAGGTCTCTCTCTGATCTGATGATGTGCAGCTGCCGTATCTTAGTGAGAAGCAGTAGGTCATGATGCTCCCAACACTGAATCTGTAAAAGATCTCAAGAGAAATGGAGGCTTTTCAGTGTATGCAGGGATTCTAGACACTGGTTCCAGGAAAATGAGCTCATGAACTATGGGAAATCTTCTATGATGAGTGCATGCCATATGTATATAAATAGTAAGATATGTAGTTGTGTCTGTTTCTCTCTCACTCTCCAGGATCTGCCAAATGCCATGAATGCTGCAGAAATCACAGATAAGCTGGGTCTCCACTCCCTGCGCCATCGCAACTGGTACATCCAGGCCACTTGTGCCACCAGTGGAGACGGTTTATATGAGGGTCTGGACTGGCTGGTATCGCGAGATCTTTAACACTCTCCTGCCTATTCCGCTGGTATCGCGAGAGCGGAGTGACTTGAAATTATCCGGTTGTTGGTCTCCGAGGTGAGTAGGGATGTTGCAAAGCGTGAAAAAATATGGTGTAGACATTGTTGGTGTGTTGATATATGTTAAATGTTATTGATATTAAATAGCGGAGCAATTTATAATTTGTCAATATGCAGGCCCTTGCTGCTATAGGATGGTATCTCTACGTCGTGACAAAAATAAAAGGTGTTAGACGTTTAAACAGTATCACTGCCTGATGTGACATGCGCCGGTTTATCATAAGGCATTTCTGTTGGATTTAAATTGATACAAATCAACAGTCTCAGATTTTCTTTCATTTGCATACCATTTTATGGAGGATGAGGAATCTTTCTTCCTTACAGACACATTAAAAGAGTCACATCTCATGAATCTGTCGGACACATCTAATTCTGTCAGTCAACACCTAAAAGAAAGAAATACTTCATTAGTTATTCTAATATAGGTGTTTTAAATTTTGTATTTTGGAAAGCAATCATCATACTGGACTGGGTATTCCAGTAGATTTGTATTTTATATTACTGACTGATTTGTGTGTGTGTGTAAGTATATTGTTCTTGACTCAAATGTTCTGTACACATTTATTTAATCAGTGCATGATGACAGTTATGAATCATCTGAGATGCATTTGCAGACTAGCACTCTCACTGTACGGCTAGATCAAGATGACCTTACATTAACATGATATCACTGATATGTCCATGTGCTTTGGCTCTTTTTAAGGATTACATTTGTTTGCAGGTTGTCGTATCTTCTATATTTTCCCAATGCAAAGTAAGCTTTATTAGTAAAGTGTGCATATTGTTTTTCTGTACTGCTGCGTTAAAAAATTAAATTCTGGCAGTATTTACTCACCTGATGATTCATGTAGCCTACTCTGAAATGTGGTGCTTTCTGTGAAAGAAATATTATATTTTTTGATTTTGTCCAGCCACAGGCTGTAAAGATCATAGATGTATTTAATCATTAAAATTCCAGAAGGGTTTCTAGAAGATTTAAAAAGAGGAACATTGGCATATTTGTAATGAATTACAGAGAGTACAATGTTGTAGCAAGTGCTCTTTTTGAAAGGGTGAGTGTTTTAATTGGAGGTATAACAGTTGCGTGTGTCAATTTAAAAAAACAAATGACCATAGATGTTCTCTTTTTATATTAGTAAAGGCTAACCAACTATCATGGGGAACATTTTTGGCAACCTTTTGAAGAGCCTCATTGGAAAAAAGGAGATGCGGATTTTGATGGTCGGGCTGGATGCAGCGGGGAAGACCACAATTTTGTACAAACTGAAGCTGGGAGAGATAGTGACTACCATTCCTACTATTGGTGAAGCACATTTTTAGACTTTAAATGTTTAATCCCTTGATTATTATTGTATTATTTCCCTCTTAAATAGAGACAAAGGTCTTGATGTCATGTTTTACGAGTCTGGTCTCATAAGTGGTGTAATTTCTGTGCCATTGTGTTTTCTTGTTACTAGGTTTTAATGTGGAGACTGTTGAGTACAAAAATATCAGTTTTACAGTGTGGGATGTTGGTGGCCAGGACAAAATCCGACCTCTGTGGCGTCACTACTTCCAGAACACACAAGGTGAGAAGAGGACTCGTACACACACATACACACTCTAAAAACACAAACAGGATTTTGTATCAGACAGAGCCACGATGAATAGCCAACGGATGTGACATCAACTAAACCCTACTGGTATTTCAAAAGGAAATCTTTCTAAAGTTTGGGGTTGGTATATTTTTTATTTATTTTTTTTTAGAAAAATCTCATTCTCACCAAGGTTCCATTTATTTTATCAAAATTACAGTAAAATAAGTAAAATTGTAAAATATTATTACAATTTAAAATAGCTGTTTTCTATTGTAATACATTTAAAAATGTAATTTATTCCTGCGATGGTAAAGCTGAATTTTCAACAGCCATTACTCCACATCTCGTGATCCTTCAGAAATCATTCTAACATGCTGATTTGGTTCTCAAGAAACATTTCTTATTATCATCAACGTTGAAAACAGTTGTGCTGCTTATCATTTTTGTGGAAACGGTGATACATTTTTTCAGGATTCTTTGATGAACAGAAAGTTTACAGGAACAGCATTTATTTGAAACAGAAACCATTTGTAATATTATAAATATATTTACTGTCACTTTTAATCAATGTAAGGTGTCCCTGTTGATTAAAAATATGAATTCCTTAAAACAATGTACTGACCCCAAACCTGTTTCAATAGGAAATACATCAACACGGAAACAAAGAAAACAGTACTTCTCAAGTTTTATCATTTGATCTTTAATGCATCTTATTAATTTTGCAATGAAATTAGAATTAAGATCTCATATTGGGGTCCACAAGGGTCTTTATTTTTTCCTGTTATTAATCACTAACTTTCTATAACCACATTTCACATAATTTCCAATGTATTTTGAAGGTCTGATCTTCGTGGTGGACAGCAATGACCGTGAGCGAGTGAATGAAGCCAGAGAAGAGCTGATGAGGATGCTGGCTGAGGATGAACTGAGAGACGCTGTACTCCTTGTCTTTGCCAACAAGCAGGCAAGAGCTTCCGTGTTCTTTTGTTTTTTTCTTCAAATCAGAAACAGTTCATTGATGTTAGCATTGCATCTGCCGTCTACCCATTTTAAAGCAGCCCTAGTATGTGCCTCAGTTTCTGTAATGTATGTGTCGATTTGTTGAAGATGGAAACATAGCTGCTGTAACATTATGTATGGTTGTAGTTCGTTAGTTACAAGGGATTACTGTAGATGCTGAGGAATGATCAGAGCTCACGTTTGTAAGATAGAAAATTTCCCTCACTCTGTATGGCCTGTATGTGTTTGCCTCGTCTTCCAGATGGCAGAGGTGAAAGCAGGCTATTTTTGGGCTGGATGGGCTCTCTGATGATTTGGAGAACTCATTGCCAGCAGTGGTTGTTGAGGTCTGCCACTGATGTGTTGAGCAGTTTTGACCACCCGCTGAAGGTCTCTCTCTGATCTGATGATGTGCAGCTGCCGTATCTTAGTGAGAAGCAGTAGGTCATGATGCTCCCAACACTGAATCTGTAAAAGATCTCAAGAGAAATGGAGGCTTTTCAGTGTATGCAGGGATTCTAGACACTGGTTCCAGGAAAATGAGCTCATGAACTATGGGAAATCTTCTATGATGAGTGCATGCCATATGTATATAAATAGTAAGATATGTAGTTGTGTCTGTTTCTCTCTCACTCTCCAGGATCTGCCAAATGCCATGAATGCTGCAGAAATCACAGATAAGCTGGGTCTCCACTCCCTGCGCCATCGTAACTGGTACATCCAGGCCACTTGTGCCACCAGCGGAGATGGTCTATATGAGGGTCTGGACTGGTTGGCCAACCAGCTCAAGAACAAGAAATGAGAAGCAGAAGCAGACCGGATCCAAGAGGAGCCGGTGTGGGCGAAGAGTCACCTGAGTGGCAGCTCATCAGGGAGCACCAGTGGTTTCCAAGTTTCTTTCATTCTGTTTACAAGCTGAGACCAATAGGAGCCAGGCCATTTCAGACAGTGTAACCCCTCGCTATGTCCCACCTAACAGATCCGTGAGATGATTGGGGAAGCACCCATGATTCATATTCATATTTACTAGTGAAGATAGACATCTCAGTTTCTTGTGTCTCTACACTGTAAATGTATAAAAGACAGTAACGGGGAGTGAATGAAAAGCTTTTACTTATATTAATTCTGTGGGAGTAACTCTTAAATGCAGGTCATTTAAACTATATTAAATGCACTGATAGATGAGAAACCTGTTGATTCAGTTTCTCGAAATATTCAAATAAAATCAAGTGAAATGTTATTCAGAAGACAATGAAGAAACATGTTTTTTTGCTACAGTGGTGTTGTTTTGCTACTGAAAAGTAAATATGCATTGTGATTTATTATTAGCATATCAGCCAGACTTCATGACTGTCAGTGTTACAGACAAAGTGGTGATGATGCTCTTATTGCATGCATTCACACAATAACCAGTCTCTGCACAGGTTGCTGAGCAAGTTTTGGTTAGTGCTGGATGTAAATAGATCCGACTGTAGAGCTCGTGTCTTGGCATGCGCATTTGCAAACGATTAAATAGCACATTGTTCTGTGTACAAGAACTGTTTCTTTTGTGCTTATATTGTTCACTACCCAAGCTGCTGTTCTGTTGTGTAGCTAATTGCGTTTGTTTCACCCATTGTATCCGCTGCTCTTGCACGCTGTTCGTCTGTGTCGTGCCGTGTAGACATGCTCATAGACTGTGTCATTGCATTCGTGTTAGTTACTTTTTGCTAGTGTTGCATGGGCAGATCTGAGGAGCTGAACAAGAGTTGATCTCTTTAGCCCTGTGACTGGAAAGAGTGTCAAAGCGACTTTACAGTAGACGCAGGTACTAATAGACTCAAGTATTTATGGCTGTGTGTGTATGCTCATGAATGACTAAGTGACACGCTTAATAAAGTATGCACTTAGATAATTTAATGTGAATATCTATTATTTGTTGTAGTCCTGTGTCCATACACTCTTAAAAATGCTGGGTTAAATACAACCCAGCACTGGGTAAAATGTGGACAAACCCAGGGATTGGGTTGTTTTCAACCAACGGTTGAACTCAACCTTCTGGGCAGTAACCCAACCGCTGGGTCAAAACAACCCAATCCCTGGGTTTGTCCACATTTTACCCAGTGCTGGGTTGTATTTAACCCAGCATTTTTTAGAGTGTACATTTTTTTATTTATGTTCCTTGCATTGAGATACTAGAGAAAATTCTGCAAGCATTAAAATCATGTTGCCTAAAAACAATGTTTAAAAATGTTTTTCCAACTTTGCATCTGAACAAACAGTCATTTTTTAATTATCCATTCTTCCATTTATCCATTTAGGCATCAATTTAGCTTTACAGCTTTAGTTTTAGCTTTAACTAAAACTGAAACTATTTAAAAAATCATTTTTGTTAATTAAAACTAATATTAAATAAAATATAAATATTACAACAAATTTAACAATTTAGACATTTGGCAACTAACTGAAATAAATACTAAAATTACTTAAAAGTTAATTAAAGCTTATAAGCTAGTTAAAACCTAATAATAAAAAAAGCAACAAAAGCACATTACAAAATTAAAACTGAAAATCCAAAAAAGAAAAGATAAAATTCAAAATATTAATAAATACTATATTAGTATATAAATAATACTAGAATAACACTGTTGTCAACTAGGCTTTTTCAGTTATTACACTCCAAAATGTTTAAATATGGTCATATAATTAAATATATATTAAGCAATACCAAATAGTTTACTTGTGTCTTTTTATAAACAATACTAGATAATATTTCATCAAATCATTACCTTCAGCGTATTATAGTATTTATTATTTATATTTTGAATTAGCTTTTATTTTATATTTTCAGTTTTCATTTTAGTTTTAGTTCAAGTTTATTAAATTTGTCATGCGCTTTTGTCATCTTTATTATTCTTTTTTGCTTTTTTAATGTCCATTTACGTTGTAGTAATTTTAGTACTTAAAATTATTTCAGCTTGCCAAAGCAAAATGTCAGTTTTTTTTTCTTTAAATCTTTTCTAAATTATTTTAGTTCTAAACATTTTTTACATATAGGCCTGATAATTATATATAATTTTGATGATGATTTTAACAGTTTCGTTTTGGCTAACAATAACAACACTGATTCCCTTAAATCAAAGTCAGAAGTATTTATGTATATGACAGGTGCTTGTGCTCCACAAAGTAAAAATTATGGGAAAAACAACACGTAACACAACAAAACCACTCAAGTCTTTCAGAACCAGCCAAGTCTTTATAACAAAAATGAACCCACATGCCTGATGAAGTTCATCTACTATAATTGCTTCCATTCTGGAATCTTTTTTTTTTCTTCCAGAATTCGGTTTACACACATGGCTTAGTCGCTTCAGTCATTCAGCGGTTTGGTGTGCAATTATAACATTTGTTTCTGCATTCTGATAACTTTTATCAGACACCACAGAATGTGATAAATCTTATCTTTGTGTGGTTTGTGAAAATTTCATAGAGTGTACTGAAAGCACTTCATCTGCTCTGTGTGAACACTTACGGCTCTTAGACTCAGAAAAGCCTAGAAATAATAAGAAGGGAAGTCTGTTTGTTTAGCAAGATGCCCAGTACCTCACTCCCTTATTCTGTGGCAAATCCCACACACCTCCCTGCCTGCCCTCACAGTGTGTGTCTCCAGGGGCATGACAGCAGTATGTGGATCAGGGCTGCTCCCTGGGTTGCCAGCCCCAATGGCCCCCTGCAGGCCGTTCATAATAGCGGCACCATGGCGGGTGCCATAGCTGGGATTCCCTCCCGTAACCGGGGCGCCCTAGCCCAGGGCACAGACTCACTGGCAGCAATGCTGCAATCAATTCATCAATCTGTGATGGGAGCGGCGACCACTGAAGCCAGGCCATGACCACCAGCAATGAGGCTAAGAAGCAGGACTGGAGAAATCAGGAGCTGGATGGCGTACAGCTGATTATTTAGGGGTCTGATATTCAGTCATAGCACACGGGCATAATGAGAGTTTTTTTCACTTTGGGAAGGTTCTCAAAAAGTTGAAATGACTACATGGATTGTCAAGCATGAACAAGCAAGTACACACACACTTGAACACAATAATGTTACATTTGGAGTGAGGCAGGGCTGTAGCCAGAAACATTGAAGGGAACACATCGACTTCAGATTAGTGGCTGATCAATATGGCTTTTCAATGACAATTGTTTTTTCCCCCCCCTTATCTTGAATATTTGATTACTTCCTCCAAAATTTTAAAAGTAGCAAACATTAAAAAAAAGTTGTTGTTGTTATTATTAAAAGTAGTAGTAGTAGTAGTAGTAGCAAATGCAAAAATGTAAAATAATAATAACAATAATAATCACTAAAACACTAAATAAACACTAAAAAAGAAAACATTGTATAATAATAATTGTATAAAAAATGATACAAAAAAATATATACAATATAAAAATACAAAAAATTGTATAATTATTCTAATAAATAATAAGTAGGCTAGTTTTTCTTATTCAAACTGTATCAAACACTCAAAAAAGTAAAATAACAAAAACAACAATGACAAAAGAATGCTTGCTTATTCAAACAGGGAAAAACACAAAAAAATAAATAAAAGCTTATTCATAACCAAGAAGTCCACTGAAATGGGTCAAAATGTGGTGTGATAATATACCAGGGAAATGTAAGTGATTATTAAGTGGTTATTATTACTGTCAGTTTAAATCTTTGTCTGTATACCCTCAAAGTGACCATTATAACTGTACAGTACCAAATAAACTCGAACCGATGAAGATTGACGTTTTCGCAACATCCTTCATCATTTAGCTGATGTCTCCATCTGCTGGACAACCAAACGTAGCGTTACGTCCGTCTTCCAAGTCAAGTCAAGTCACTTTTATTAATATAACGCTTTATACAATACAGAGTGTGTCAAAGCAGCTTTGCAGTGACAAACAGGAAAATAGTTTTCCAATAATGCAAGAGGACAATAACAAAACAGTCAATTTTTAAGTTAAAGTCAGTTCATTGTTGATTCAGTGATGCCATCATCCAGTTTACCTCTCTTCCAATAGTGTTTGTGCAATCAAGCCGACAATATTGCCAGAAATTACTCGTCTCCAACAAAGCAAGCCACTCCTCAATGGGCTCATATTTATTTTGCTCTATTTTGCTTAAAATCTACCACGTAGTAACTACCGCATGCATTGAGCTTTACTGAAGACAGGATATAACAGCCCTTCAGAAAACTTACCTTGGCTTTACCCAATGTAGTGCAAGCACTGTCACCAATAGTTTTACTTTTCTTTTTGTTTTCATTTTTGAAAAACTTGTTGTCTTTGCTGTTTACCTCACATTAGGCTATGGAGGCTCTCTTTTATTTATTTATTTATTTGATTCCTCAGTGTTTGCTAAGCGTTCTGTAATTTATTAGTCGGTATATAATACAGCATGTGGTGTGTGCCATGCCTCATCTTATTCGTTTTTGTTAATAAACGTATTGTAAGCTAGTTTGTCATTGTATCTTACTGATTTATTGTTGTTGTGCTTTTTGATTAAGAATAACAAATGAATCCATCTTTTGTTTTAGTCTTAAAAAATGAAAGGTGTGTAGATGTATGCAAAACAGTGACAAAAAGATCGCGAAGTCGAAAGTGAAAGCATCCGAAGCCCGCGGCTTAACACAGCGAAAGAGAAACTCCCATTCACAAAATTCAAATCACAAATAATACTACTGATGATAAAGAACGTGTTGAATGTTAACCACTTTCGTTTCCATATAACTATAAACTATGATAAAAGTTCATCAGCATGCATTGAATAATCCCATGTTGTAGCGCAAAAAATAAATAAATATTGCGACCAAATCACATGCTCGTGCGACCAGCTGTGAAAGTTAGTTGCAAAATAGCGACCAGTGGGAGGAATGAGTCTGGAGCCCTGACTATATGTAAACAAAGTAATAGCAATAAAACTATGGAAACTGCAGTAAAAACTTTGCCAGTAACGTAGTAGATTCATACAGTCAGATTCAGATAAACAAACCCTGGGATTTGTACAGTTTCTACATTTGTGTAGGCTATTTATTTTGTATTAAACAGATTTTTTTTTGCTTTATAAGCTTTGTTGAACTTACATGAAGTGAGGAGCTTTGCATTGTTATAAACAAACAAACAAACAAACAGTTATTTCTATATTTTAGGCTATTTTTTTGATAACAAAGCTTTTTTTTTTTTAAAGAAACTAGATACATTGAGCTAACCATGTGTGATGAGGAGCTATCCATGGTGTTACATTTGGTTAATGTACAAGAACCACTGCTAAAGTCAATCTTATAGTGAGTATAGTGGCTATGAAATAGTGTTTTGGAGTATACATGCTCATCTGAAGTCTCTGCCGTCCATACCGACATACGAAGCAATTTTATTGTTCCCTCTCCCGCAGACAGTGGTCGCTGCACGGCGCATTGGGATGGATCTATAGCACGGGAAATCGCTGCGTTATGAATTTCATAAAATCTTTGCTTTTCAGCTGTGGACTGTATTCTTTCGAGATCTTGCCAGATTTGTTTATTCACTCTCCTCTGTTAAATACGTAATAACGGAAGAAGTGTACGGTTTTTAGAAAACATCTTGTTGTTTGTAAAGCAGGCCGCTCAGGCCTCGGAGTTTCCTAATATTTTGTCCGGCATGTTGCGCGCGGCCCACGGGATACTCGCGGCTTTTCTCACCCGGTAAGACCCGTTAGCGCCGTTCGAAACAGCGCGCGCTGCAACAAGTTCTTTTGTTTTGCTATGGGTCGTATGATCCCAACCTCCATGTTTCATATTTTAGCTACATTTGAGTTAAGATTAGTGAGCTTGCTCAGTAACGTATCGTTGTTGGATTGTAAACACAAAGATTAGGCAGATTCACGTAGTTAGACGTTGACGAGCATGCTATGTTATTAGCAGCTAAGCTAGCAACTAGCTCTTATGGTTCAACAAACAGTTTTCTGCTATCACAGACCCCGTTGCTAAATCAAAAACATTTCTTTTTAAATTAACAAATCCAGTGGACACAGTGAAATTAATTGTGCATTGCATATAATAGCTTTTATACTTAGCATTGTCCAAGTGTAAACTCTGCAGCTCTGAGCTATGTGAATTAAGTATAAACACAAAGATGAGTAGTTACTGTTTATGTTATTACTTTATTTATATGATTATGAATTACTTTTAAGGGGTCGCTTTCATAAATGTGCGGTTTATACAACTATAATGCATAAATGTGTATAAAAGTGACTCGCATCTCAAAAACCTCTCTAGATCTAACCCGAAGTAAATGAATATCAGGACAGGACCATATAGTCTAGGCACAGATGGTTTAGGGATGATGTTTAATAATTTGATCTTAAAATATATAATAATAACAGTTTTCGTGCTTTTGTCTTTATTGTATGAAGTCTTATGTTAGAATGAATAGAAACTTGCTTCGATGGAGTCTCTTGACCATAATAAAGGCGGCAGGTGCATGGATGTAGAACTTAAGCTAACCAAATGAAGCGGGTAACTGCTGACTGATCCTATTGGACAGACATAAAAACAAATTGTAGTTTAGAGTGCATGTAGTGTTATTTTCATTGCAGTTTGTGAATGATCATAATTCATTTTTCTCAGCTAATTGTCCTCCACTCTGTCAACCAGGTGCCGAACCATGGTATCCACCTAGTCCCCGGTTTGACTGCAGTGGTCGTAGTAGCGACGCATTTCTCATCTACGATTGACTGAGAGCTGTTGTCACTGCCAGCATACTTCTTATACAACACTCTACTGTGAATACAGCAGTCTTGACAGCATTGCAAGCTGATTGGTGAACCACTCTGAAGTGAAGCTGACTCTCGACATAGGCAACTAAGTGAACTGTGGTCCCCAAACAGAAGCAATACCATATTACAAGACTTTTTTTTACGTTGACATATTTGGCCAGAGACTTTACAATGGCATCTGTTCCAGTTTACTGCCTATGCCGTCTCCCTTACGATGTCACCCGGTTCATGATTGAGTGTGATGTTTGTCAGGACTGGTTTCATGGCAGGTGAAGTTGCATTTTGTAAATTATAATTGAAAGCCAAATTGAAATCACCTTTATGGTGTATATGATGTTATTTGTTAGCAATTGTAATTTTTTCTTCTTCTTGTAGTTGTGTTGGTGTGGAGGAAGACAAAGCGGCAGATATTGACCTGTATCACTGTCCTAACTGCCAGGTGACACATGGACCCTCTGTCAGTAAGTGCATACTGCATAATACTGCATAATAACTGGCATTTTGTTGATTTGTAGATGAAATGCATTTTTTTTTCTGAAAGATTTGTTTTATTTTCATAAAAAAAATCACTATCTTAAGAGTGCTGGGATAACTCTGACTTCATGTGTTTTTGCTATAAGTTTGATTGCATCATATAATAATTGCTGTTAATATATGATTCACACCATTCAGCTTTGGCTAGCAATCTGTGGTGTTATTGGATTTTTAAAAGTTGTTTGAAAGATGATGAGTATGCTGGAAAACGTATTTGACATTTTATTTGTTTGTGTTTAAGTGCTGATGAAGTCCTGCTGAAGCCGACTGGGACCCAGCTCACGGTTGAGTTTCTAGAGGAGCGCTCCTTTAGCGTCCCAGTCCTGGTCCTCAGGAAGGATGGTCTGGGCATGAATTTGCCCCCATCATCTTTCTCTGTGTCAGATATAGAGCATTATATTGGTAAATAACTCTAATCACATCTGCATTGCCATGCTATGCTACTTTTTCAGTAGTATGTTTGTGAAAAGTTATTTTTAGATGGGAATGTAATGTTTTACTATTGCTTTATAGGTTCTGACAAGGAAATTGATGTGATTGATGTCAGCCGCCAAGCAGACCTGAAGATGAAACTGGGAGAGTTTGTCGAGTACTACAACAGCCCAAACAGAGACAGAGTGCTCAATGTGATCAGCTTAGAGTTCTCAGACACCAGGTGCAAAGTCACATCTACAAATGTCCATCTGAATGTGTACGACTGTAGCAGTGGTGCTTTGAAGTCATCATGAAATGAAAATTCACCCTTTGTTGATCTTATTGTGATTGAATCATCCATAAACCCTGCCCTTTTCTTACAATCAACCACAAGCTAGAGTTCAGATCTGCTTCTGTCCATTCAACAACCAATCGATTAATTAAGTCCTTGCCCTGCATTTTTCTTGATAATCGGTTTCACTTAAATGTATGTCACAATACAGAAGAAAAGATTTGTTTCTATTTCCGTTACATAACAACTTCAAAGGGGTTCGAAGGTGCAACTTTTCTAAGAGGATTTAACCTTGCAAACTGTCTTATATTCTTTGTCCCCTTTGGTAGGTTGTCAAATCTAGTGGAGACACCAAAGATTGTGAGGAAGCTGTCATGGGTGGAGAACCTCTGGCCTGAGGAGTCTATTTTTGAGAGGCCTAATGTGCAGAAATACTGCCTGATGGGAGTGAAGGACAGTTACACAGACTTTCACATTGACTTTGGTGGAACTTCTGTGTGGTACCATGTACTCCGGGTTAGTTGTTTTCTATAAGTCATGCAGTGGAAAATAGTAGAGAAAGCAGAGAATGACTCTGTATTTCATTACTTCAGAAAGCATCATGCTTTGTCCTCCAGACGAAAGTGGTCTTATGTATTTCTTTTTATACATGTCAGGGTGAGAAGATCTTTTACCTCATTCGTCCCACTGCTGCTAACCTGTCGCTTTTTGAGCGCTGGAGTTCATCCTCCAATCAGAATGAGCTGTTCTTTGGGGACCAGGTAGACATGTGCTACAAATGTTCACTAAAGCAAGGAAACACCCTCTTCATCCCAACAGGTACTATCTCTGTTTCTGCCAGGAGTTAGATGTTTTGATATCTCATGTGACTGAGAAATTACAATTAGATCAATAATGGTGATTCTTTGTGCGATAATTATCTGCTGTCAGGGTGGATTCATGCTGTTCTGACCCCTGTGGACTGTTTGGCATTTGGGGGAAATTTTCTACACAGCCTCAACATTGACATGCAGCTTCGGTGAGATGATGCTTCTGTTTGTCTCCTTAATAGTATTGTATTGTACTGGGCTTTTTCATTGGTCATTCTTTTCTTTTTTTCTATCAGAGCGTATGAAATAGAAAAGCGACTGAGCACAGCAGACTTGTTCAGGTTTCCAAACTTTGAGACCGTGTGCTGGTATGTTGGCAAGCACCTGCTGGACACCTTCAGAGGTGAGGTTTCTCCTCATAAAGCAAATGGCTCTCTTTTTTTACTGCTTATTTTTGTTTTAGTACAGCATTCTTTCATGTACTTTAATTTTTCTGTTTTTCCAATCTGCTTTAGGTCTAAGAGAGAATCGACGGCATCCTGCCACATACTTGGTCCATGGAGCCAAAGCTCTCAATAATGCTTTCCGCAGCTGGACACGGAAGGAAGTAAGTTTAATTATGTTATATGTAGGAGTGGTGATTAATAGGGTATATATTAGGGGTTGCACGACTACTGATTTCTGATAGTCGATTTCTTATTTAAAAAATACTCGAGTTACTCGTGGTTCATGCTACTGTAAATGAAAAGACATGAAATAGTTATTATCAATAACACTTATTAATTCATAGCCTCATGCAACAATTACATATGTAAATTGTCAAAACATTATAATTATGACATTACATATTTTAATTTTCATGTAACAGCCAATATTTGTATCTGTATTTGTATCTGTAACAATCACAAAATTATTCGTATCTGCGTTCAGATAAAACCAGGTGGAACATCGTACAGTTACTTGATAAGACCGTTATGACTATCTTTTTTTTCATAGTTATCACTGAACAAGTATGCCGTGTTAAAAGAAAACATGTAGGCCTAGTAGAACATGTATCTGTATCTAAGTTGATTATTAGCCTACTCTTGAGAGAGAGCTGGTTTGGTTTTTGAGAGACTGAGACACACAGAGATGGCAACGCGGCTGTTTGATTGGTGAGCGCGCTGTGCTTATTCCATTCATTCATATCATATCATATAAGGTTTAAATCATTGCCGTTTAAATATATACAAATAATAGAATGTGTATGATGTATTATTATAGGTGATATTGCTCTTGCCAAGCTCTGATTTCCAAGATGCACGGAGAGGCAACAGCAATGCGGTGTTTGATTTGCGCTCTTTTCATTCATAAAGTTTACATTCATTCACTTCACACTCTATTGCGTGACTTTAGAGGTCTGTGTATAATATTGCGCTGATCCCCTGGCTCAACTGTTATCTAGCAAACACCAGACTGTGGCAGCCTCAGCCGAATTTTCAGGCAGAATTATTCCTTGTCCGTTATTCGTTTTTGAAGCCATTATCCGTGCCATTCCGAATAAGGTATTCGGCTTCGGGCACACCCCTAATTATTACATTACATATTTTAATTTTACATGCAACATAGATAAAGTCATAGAAAGTAACAGCTACACGCAAAATTGTAATCCTAAAATTCACGTTGTACTTGCAAACTTAAGGTTAATGCATGCTCGAGTAGTCGATTCTTTCCGACAGTGCTGACTAGTGGTTGAAGTAGTCGATCACTCGACTACTCGACTAGTCTATGCAAGCCCTAGTATATATGATATATTTGTATATTTAAAGTCAAGTGGAAAAAAACATTCAGTTGATTTTCATTTCCTTGAATCAGTTAAAAGTGTTTCAGTGAGTTTATTCAAAACTGTAATTCAGTAATTCATTTGCATCATTACTCTAAAATGTTCACTAAAAACCTCATGTAAATATAGGTTGATTTAATATTGCTGTTAATTGGAGAATGTAAATGAAAATAATGAAATATATTTTCCTTGTGTTCATTTAGTGAAAAAGTAATTGGCAACCCAGATTTTACAGTTTTACTTGTAATTTTTAATACATGTATTACTATGTAATTGGTTTGACTGAAATGTTTTTAAATTTATTGGGAAAAAAACACCCTTTTGAATATTAGATTTATATAGAATTTTGTCAAAAGGCTAAAAAACATAGAAGAATTTGAGATATTTTATATCTATCTTGAATGGTATGCTAAAGATTTCAAATATTTGTCTTTACATTGTTGTCTACCATCATAAATTGCTTCATTGCAGTGATGAGACAGAGTTTATATTTGTTGTTTTGTGAATATATATATATATAAATATATAAATAAATAAATGTATATATATAATTATTTGTTTTTAATTTATTTTTCCCCCCTTCTCAGTCCCTGGCTGAACATGAACAAGAGATACCAGAGACTATAAAGACCCAGCAGCTAGTGAAGGATCTGGCCAAGGAGATACGCCTAGTTGAGGTGAGAGTAGCTCTGGGTTAGATTTCAAAGAAAAAAATCAAGTAATTTTTGTCTTGCATATGAATTTGTGTCTCTTTTGCAGGATATCTTCCAGCAGAACATCGGCAGGAGTGGGACACCATTTGGTGGCTCTCAGGGTCTTCCCTCTCCTCACCCCAAAGCTCCATTAAACACATCCCTCACTTTTGGCCAGCACCCCGGTAAAAAGAGAGGTCCCAAGCCGAAGGATGGATTTGGAGGAGGGGGTGTAGGCCTTCCAGGAGCTAAGAAAAAAAGCCAAAAAGGCAAAGAGATAAAAACAGAAGCTGGAGAGCTGGACCTGCTGGAGATTCATACTAAACACACGCTCAAGAAGTTCCAGCCAGGGTGCAAAGTAAAAAAGAGCAAGGTAGAGTTTACAATACATTTATTAACCATTATTATGTTTATAAAATTATCATTCAAAAGTTTGGGGTCAGTATGATTTTTTTTTGTTTTAAAGAAAGTAATAATGTTATTCAGTAAACATGCATCCAGTTGATCAAAAGTGACAGAAAGACATTTAATGTTACAAAAGATTTCTATTTTGAATAAATGCTGTTCTTTTGAACATGAGAAAAACTAGTGCTGTTATGTTATACTTTTGCCTAATATCATCATTGTAAAGAATATAATTTGGCTTTTCAGCTTGAGCTGCCTAATGACTGTCTAGAAGATTTTGAAGAGAAGATCAACAAGAGCAAGCTTAAGCTTGTGCTGACTAATGGAAAGATACAAGGGTAAAACCGTTATCTTCACCCATTTCCCTGAAAAGAGTTCTTAATGTAATGTGATGACACTTATTTTTAATACCTCTTCTTCTTCCTCTCTTAGGAAGAAGGGTCGTGCTGGCAGTGCAAATGGAGCCGGGAGTTCACTTCAACAGTTCCAGACCCACATGGCTACTTTGTCTGACTTTGACTCAGAAGACGAGCTTCAGATTGATGAAACCCCTCCACCTCGCCGTAGACCGTCTCTACCTAGCAAGAAGAAATTAGCTGGTAAAAGATTTCTCCCATTTATTGATTATGCTTTCATGATTTCTTTGTTTCTGCATCATTTACTCACCTTTATATCATTCAAAACCCTTAAGACTTACTTTTAAATTTAATAACAGTAATATGTTGGTGCGGACTAATACTTCGCTCAATGGTCTCATAAAGGTCTACCAAGGAAACTACCTCGGGCCAAACCATGCAGCGACCCTCACAGAATCCGTGAGCCAGGAGAAGTGGACTTTGATATTGAGGTATGCAAGTCTCTTAGGCCTCGTTTACGCTGCAGGTCTACATCTGCAGTGTAGATCTCGTTTACACTTGCCTATATCCGATTTTTTTGGCTGTCCGTTTACACGTTCTTTCAATTGTGACCCATATCCGATTCATGTCTTTACACTACCATCTGAAACATCGCGCATGCGTTGTTGTCATTTACCGCCTCCACATGTGCTTCCTCCTGAGAATAATGTGACCTGTGCTGACAAAACGAGTCACAATGAGCAATTAAAAAAAATGACATTCTCCATTAAAAGACCTAGAGCCCTGCATTTCGGGCCTGTTTGAGGCTTCTCCTTATTTTTATATTTTAGACATCCATCAATTAGGCTAGTGATGAAAAAATTGCTTCGCTGGTGGAAACAACACGAGACTGTGCTACCGCGACTGTCAAGAGCGGCTCAACGGTGTTTAGTGTCCCGCAGCAGCAGTATGTATGGTGCGTGCCGTCAGCGCAGCTGAACAGTTCTGCGTTCAAATGCAAGCAATAGGCTTAAGCTTGCCGCAAAGCACCGGCAAAAGTAATTACCATGAATGTGTCGGGGGAAATAGTAAGGAGATATTTGAATTATTTACTAATAAACTAGTGTTTTCTGAGTCGGTGTCGCAAGGATGAAGTTGCCGATCCTGACTCGCCATCTCCTCATTAAACGCGCCTTTAGAGTTTTTGTTTTTGATTTGTTTTATTTCGTTTAGTAATTTAAAGCTTTCTATAGATATATTTATCATGTCTGTGAGACATGTATTTGCTGAGTTTTGGTTCATTTTTGTGAAGCGCTCCTGTTCAAGAC
>NW_015544165.1:1850501-1861484 GCF_001515605.1 Sinocyclocheilus anshuiensis
TGCAAAGCGCGCTTTAGCTTCCACTCTCCGCACAAACTATTGGATATAGCGCACATTTATCTAGGTTTAACGTTTAAACATTGTTATATGCTTGAACTGTTTTATATCTATAGATTTTATTTTAGGCAAGTCATGATGATTTGAGAAGGCTAAATTGATCAAACATAGGCTCGCTTGGTCGTTACTTTAAAAAAACAAAAACTTATATTTAACGAACAAAAAATGCTCCAGACGTTTTTTTTAAATTAACTTCATTAAGAAACGAAATATAATCACTTTGCTATTACATATAAAACTGAACTATTTTAATAGCTGAAATAGTATTATAAGCTGTTTTGGGAGAAGGGGAAAAAAGACGTGCTCGGGTCGGGCTCGGGCCGGTAATTCTGATAAGCTTGTCGGACAGGGGCCGGGCTAGAGCCTACATTTGAGGCCCGTGCAGGGCTCTAAAAAGACCTTCAAAATGATTTATGATTTGTTGTAATCGGACAAAAAATGACTGAGCTACACCCGTTTGTAGTCGATAGAGTGAAGTCCTCCGTCTTTTCTTATTATTAATTACTATATTAATAATCACAATACAGCTATTTTTTATTTTATCTTTGCTATTATAAATAAGAACAGATGCAAAAAACAGTAGAACAAATAGCCTAGAAAGAAACAAATAATGCATTACTTTATCATTTTATAGCCTATCTAAACTAAAGCATTCATGTACGAAAAACAAATAATCAAATGTAAAAATAACTTAAGTGTGTTCATTACAAATAAATTGATTATTAAAACTACAAAAGCAGTTCAATGAAGTGCAGCGAGTGATTCCCTCTTTTCTTTTATTGTTAGATTAACATTAATGATACAGACGTCCTATACTGTAATGCATGGATCTAATATAATGTTACACATCAGATGTTTTCCCCCAACAGTTCCCCAAGCGTTCACTTAAGACAGAACAGATTATGTTTGCTTGAATACTGAAATATTGTAATTCTGTATATGTGTGTATTTATCGGGATCGCACACCATTATATGCACGCACTTCGGATGATAGTCAGCGCGAGAAGCGAGCGGAGAAAAAGTAATCCTCTCAGAAAATGTACAAATAAAGATAATTTTAGTTTTTTTTGCCTGTAGCTCAAAATTGCCCGTGCAAATTTACACTCATTTTGCCAGCACGGGTCACATATGACGTCATTAAACCGCGGAGAAGTACCAAATTGTCGCAGTTTTAATGAGGCACAGAACGCAATGCCTCAGAAAATCCGATCTGCCTGTTTACATGACAGTCGCATTGGCACATATCTGATTTATATCCGATTTATTTCCACATATGAATGAGGCCTGAAACCGATCTAGAAATATTCGAATGCATGCGTTTTTTTCCTGTTTACACTGTCATTGAACGGATCCGATCTGTGTCACATATGAGCAAAAAATCAGAATTGGGTCACATTTAACTGACAGTGTAAATGGGGCCTTATAGGCAAGCTTAAGATTCCTTTCTAGGTGTCTGATTGTCACTGGTTTTATATCTTGATAAATAGGAGGATTACACCACAGATGAAGAGATGCTCACAGTGCAGGGTGTGAAAGGCGGAGCAGGTGGGATTTTAGACTTGCTCAAGGCAAGCAAACAGGTGGCGGGTCTTGATTCTGCACTGAGGTACTTCACACGCACATTTTTATACTACATGCTGATCATTACTAGCCTTTATCTCAAAGTAAAATATGTAGTTATGTACTTGCTGTTAGGCTCAATTCTATTAATTTTCCCCTTATCATCAAGTGAGGAAGCACCAGCCTCCCCCAGCACCCGTGATGCTATCCAGGGCATGCTCTCGATGGCCAACCCTCCATCTTCCTCATCCTCTTCCTCCTCCTCCTCCTCCTCTCCTCTATCTATCTCTGGAGGAGGTGAGATGCTGGGGCTTATGAAGGAGAAAGGAGGGAGAGCTGGGTGGATAAGTGGAGTCAAGAAGAGTGAGAAAAAGACCTCATTTCAGAGGCCAGGAAAACGGCCTATCAAACGTCCAGCACGTCACCTCAGTGATGAAGAAAGCTTGGATGAACAGGAGACCTTGGGTACCTGTTTTAAAGACTCTGATTATGGTGAGTTCACAGATTCTTGAACATTTACACCAGTGTTGCTAACATACTTAGCAGAGGAAATACTGCGACCCACAGTGATTCTGTTTAAAGGAGAATTTCCACCCTCTTCTGCAGTGTATCCATCACTAGAATCTGACGAGGAGGATCACATAAGCAAGTCAAAAATGAAAAGAAAGCGAAACTGGGATGATACACCCTGGAGTCCTAAAGGTATATGCGTTTATGATTTATGATTTTATAGCATTTTTTTTCTAAACTGCTCTAAACCTCATTTCTTCACACGTCCTCAGCCCGTGTGACCCCTACACTGCCTAAGCAGGAGCGGCCGGTGAGAGAGGGTGCAAGGGTGGCTTCTGTAGAAACTGGGCTTGCAGCTGCTGCTGCCAAACTGGCACAACAGGTGAGCTTTTGTCCCACGCTATGCCAGAACTTCTATAGATGTGGACCATTACATACCATTACTTTGGATGTGCATCTTTAAAGGGATAGTCCACCCAAAAATGAAAATACTGTCATTAATTACTCGCCCTCATGTCGTTCCAAACCCGTAAGATCTTTGTTCTTCTTCGGAACACAAATTAAGATATTTTTGATGAAATCCGAGAGCTTTCTGACCCTGCATAGACAGCAAGGGTCCTACCACGGTCAAGGCCCAGAAACGTAGTAAAAACATCTTTAAAATAGTGCATGTGACATCAGTGGTTCAACCGTAATTTTATGAAGCTATGATACTTTTTGTGTGCAAAAAACAAAAATAACAACTTTATTCAACAATTATTCTCTCCCGAGTTACCATCTACCGCCATTATTGAGAGTAACACGACGCATGCGCGTGATGCTGCTGACGTTGAACACGCATGCGCTGCACCTTGTTTACGAGTAGAGGAAATCACGTGCATGCATTGCATTACTCTCAATAATGGCGGTAGATGGTAACTCGGGAGAGAATAATTGTTGAATAAAGTTATTTTTGTTTTTTTGCACACAAAAAGTATTATCATAGATTCATAAAATTACGGTTGAACCACTGATGTCACATGCACTATTTTGTCGATGTTCTTGGTACCTTTCTGGGCCTTGACCGTGGTAGGACCCTTGTTGTCTATGCAGGGTCAGAAAGCTCTCAGATTTCATCAAAAATATCTTAATTTGTGTTCCGAAGATGAACGAAGGTCTTACGGGTTTGGAACGACATGAGGGTGAGTAATTAATGACCGAATTTTTTTTTTTCAAAATATCCTTTAAATGTAGTCAATATTTGTTCATGTCATGTTCATTTTAGTAACTTTTACTAAAATGGCATCTAATTTTAGTCTTTGAAAAATAACATTTTATTTGACAAGGAACTGCAAAATTAAACTAAATATTAACTTTTTAAATATATATGACATTGTATATATTAATTGACACATAAAAACATGTAAAAACCTGATCTCCTGAAATAAAATTACGCTTTAGTTATTCATTGTCCATGTTTTATGTGTTTTAGTTCATTGTTGCAGAAAAAGTGCTGTCACAACATGATCTACAGCATGTTTTGACTAATCGATTTTTAAAACAAAATTTTTTTTCTTTTTTTTCTACAAAAAACATTACCATTAAACGTACACTATGGTTCAAAAGTTTGTAGTCGTTAAGTAAAAAAAAAAAAAAAGTCTCTTGTGCTCAAACGCTGCATTTATTTAATCAAAAATACAATAAAAACGGTAATATTCTGTAATATTACTACAATTTAAAATAGCTGTGCTGCTTAATATTTTTGTGGAATCTTACTGACCCCAAACTTTTGTATATAAACATTAATAATATTTTTGTCAAATTTTTATCAATGCTATAATTTAATATAATTAAAATGATATAATTTTTGTCATTATGCTCATTTTTTTGTCTTGTCTTTATCGTTGATGATCAAAAAACGCGGTTTTCTCAGTATTTTCCTTGACAAGATTAACACTGAGATAAACATCTTGTTACTTTAATATCAGGAACAGCAGAAAACCATAACCAAGAGAAAATACACCAAGAAGAAGGTACCTCAAGAGAAAGTACATTCTGCAGCTTCCCAACTCCAGTGCCAGCCGGACTCTGCACCTGTGTCTCCTCCTCTGCCCTCTGAGCCTCCTGTGGACTGCATAGTTGAGGAGAGGAGAGTGGAGGTGTACTCTGCCAGCTTGCTGGACCACGAGTACACAGCAGGACCAGGTCCGTTCAGCCCAGGGAAGAAGGTCCCTCAAGAGAAAGTACATTCTGCAGCTTCCCAACTCCAGTGCCAGCCGGACTCTGCACCTGTGTCTCCTCCTCTGCCCTCTGAGCCTCCTGTGGACTGCATAGTTGAGGAGAGGAGAGTGGAGGTGTACTCTGCCAGCTTGCTGGACCACGAGTACACAGCAGGACCAGGTCCGTTCAGCCCAGGGGGCCCAAGAGGAAGTGGTGCCATGGCCCCTGGCGTGTTCCTGACTTCAAGACGCCCCTCACTCTCTCCCCAAAACAGCAGCAGTTATTCTCCCTCTGCCCCCTCACCTGGAGGGCTGGCTACTCCAACATCAGCAGGAGTGTGTCAAGGTAACTAGATTTACCGTACATTACCCATAAAAGGATAAGTGTTTGGAATCACATTGAAATTTTTTCACTCTTCTTTCTCACAGGAAAACGTCCAAAGAAAGGACTTGCTACGGCTAAACAGAGACTGGGAAAGATTCTGAAAATACATAGAAACGGCAAGCTTCTCCTGTAGTTTGATAATATGGAGAGGAGACTGCAGGGCACAACAGAGGAGGAGAAAACTAATAAGGATCAGAGAGGACTTGAGTGATTGTGGTGTTAATTTATGTGACTGTTTTATGGTTAATGTTCTGCTAGCCTGGTCTTTATTTGCTTCATCGGGATGAAAAGTGAAAAGAATGGTAACTTGCTGTGAGAAAATTCAATTGAAATCCATTTAGCATGGTGTTTTAGAATAGAAATTCTGTTTGAAAAGCAAATAGAGCTAAACCGACGGATACAATAATGGAGTGATGACTGTATTGCTAATTGTTTTTTAATTGCTCCACCTCTGAAAACGAGCTGCGTACATGTACACTTCCCTTTGTTTCATAGTTATTAATTGACTTTTAGTTTTAACATTGTAAATTTCTAGAAAAAAAAGCTGAATTCTGAGGAGCACTTGATGTTAGATCCAATTGCCTAAAGCCATTGCAAACAAAAAGATTACATTGTTCAGAAGATCTCTGACTGGTTTATTTGAAAAATTGACTTCTCAAAAAAATAGGATTGAGGTTGTTGTTTGGCCTGAATTGTCAAAAGTCAGTTTATAAATGGCACACTTTCTCATGGCTATTTGTCCCGGTCCAATCTCCTCCAGAAGCCATGCATATTATTTGTTTACATGCTTCATTTAGTATCTATTCATATCAAATTATTTTATACCATAGAAGGCAATTTGATACACAATTGACTGTAATTGCTGTAGATTAAGTCCTGTAGTAACGTCTCTTTGCTTGTTAAAATGTTTTTACTGTAATACTAACACATTTTATCAACAATTGTATTTTAGATGTGTATATACTTTAAGTTTGTCACGTTTTGTTTGTTTTCCACTTAGCATGGGCAGCATAGTGTCCTGTCACCATTTGGCCAGGGTTGTCTTTGCCATCTATAGTACAGCTTCATGTTTAATTGTAGAGGTTGAGTTCAGTGCTGGGCACGTTTTAGTAATTGTAAAGAACACAGAAATTGACTTTAGTGCAGTTTGAGATCATATGGCTGATTCTCTGTAGGTTTGGTGTTTTATTATTATTTTTATTATTATTAACTTTTTTTCTTTAGAAAGAAAGAAATTGCATTGGAATCTTTCTTGACACCTTGTACAAAAATACATGTTTTGGGGTAAGTAATAGCATACAAGTTGTTTAGTTCAGTTTTATTTGTATAGGATAATTATGCTGTTATTTTTCATTGACGCTTATGATATTAGCAATGTGATGAAGTTAATGAATTCTATTGCTACTTCAATGTTATTGTTCTTCCCCCCCACTTATCAATATTAATTTTAATGTCAATATACTTTAGTTTTGCTTTTTTTATATAATACTCCATTCTAGAAGAGTAAAATGTAACATTTTCTTGTAATTGTATGTAATGGCAACAATATTTTTTTAGTCTTCTCCTTTGACCATTATGTCAGAACCAAAAAATATTGATAAATTAGTGGGCCAGTGTAAATATTATTATTATTATTTTTTTCCTTCTTTTGTCCCCCCTAAAAATGTCACGGATCTTGTCATCATGCTATCCAAATGTAATTAGAAACATGTTTTGAGGTTTGTAGAAATTTGTTTTGAACGTGAAATAACAAGACAGTTGTTCGAATATTCTGGTAAAACTATTCTTTTTTAGACATTGTTTTCAGATGATTCTGAAATTATTCTGGATATTTCTGTAATATTTTGAGTTTTTTTGTACATTTATTTGATTTGTCATCTTCTTCACATCGTCTCTTAATGTTGCTACTTACACCCATATTTTACTAAACATCTGTGCCTTCAGTAAAGTCCCAAACATAGCGACCTCTCTTACTGAAACTGTGCATATCTGCACATCTTTTGATACTAGATTTAATTTAATGGCATCTCTTGTCTACTGAGACAGCTATTCAGGATTTCTGGCCATTGACATTGAAAAACAGGAATGATGTGAAGCAAGATGTGCAACAAAGGAAGTGTTCAAAAACCTCAAAATATGCGAGGACTGACTTTTAAATATGTTCTTATTAAAACTTACATTTACTTAAGTTATTCTCTTCTTATTACCTGAAGTTAATTGTGTGCATTTTAGGATTTATTTATCTTTTAACCGTTTTCTTGTCTGCTAAAGTTTATTTTGAACAATTAATGTTGATCACACAGTTCCTCTCGGGGTTTATTTTGTAACTAATATCATTTTGATAGAATCGTTTAAAAAGAGCAACAGTAGTGTTCGGAGTTCACATTCAGGACCACTTAAAAACCAAGTCAAATTTGAACCCATTTAATATTTATAATTGGACGTTGTCTTTTGCTATTGTCACCACCTTTGGTTTTTGAAACGGCTTGAGCAGATTTTTCCAAATGACCTCTATTAAAAGATATTTTTTAAAAATTGTTTGCATTTTTGTCATTATACGCCTATTTTCGTCTGCAAGTGTCATGTAGTCTCTCACGTGCTTAGTGGGTCAACTACACATTTACCCGCGAACAAGCTTCTTTGACTAGTTCAGACGTTAAATTATGAACCAAAATTATTATATAAATTATGAAATGGCACAAACGGGATTAGTCACGTGATTTAAAGCTGCATCTCCGTTGCCATTGTAGTGTTAATGACAGTCAGCGATTGGCTGATGCCACGTCTCCGTCAGCCAGTCAAAACGCGCGCTTTTTACAAACTACTCCGGAAGTCAGCACGCTAGTGTTGTTTTCTAGTCTGGGCCAGGAGAGAGTGGCTTGGTGTGGAAAGTCCTGTAGCTTGAAAATAACATAAAAAGCTGTAGTTGTCGCCTACTGCTTAAGCCCAGGTCTTGGTACGTATGTGTGGGTTATTAAAAATATATACCTACCGTCTTATTCACATTGAATATGACTTTATACGTAACAACTAGGTACTCAAGAGTTTGCGTATTAGCAGTTTTCTGACGCTGTACACTGCTAGTTATATAGTAGTGAAGTTTTTAATGATTGAGCGAACATTTCTTCGTTAAGGAACGTTTTGTGACCACTTTCAAGAGCCGTCTTTTTTATAGGCACTGAACCCCTCTCGAGATGGCGTCCTCAAACACTCTTGAGACCCCAGAACAGAAGTCAGCAGGATCATTCAGGGTGAACTGATCATGAATTAAACATATTTTACCCTCTAATTTGCAGTACTGTAATGGATTTGATATCACCTTGCTCAGTTTTTGAATAATTCATTAGTCATTTGTTTTGTACTTTTTTTTTAAACCAATAATAATCAGTTTAATGACTGAATATTTCATGTAAGTATTAAAATGGAATAATCTTACAGTGATGCTATGGTGTTGATTTCTGAACCATTTCTTTCAATGCCATTAGGATCTTGAAGCATCAAGAGTTGAAGACAAAAAGTGCTTCCTCTAAAAGAAGATCTGAGAATTTGGACCCCAATGCCTTTGCTGAAACTGGAAAAGGAGTCGGTAAACTCAAAGGTGTCAGTAGGCTTCCAGTCCTTGCCAAATCTCTGCAACCAGCTCTAAGTGAGCTCTCCCAAAATCCCAGTCACAGCAGATGGGAACGGAGTGCTCTTACAGTAAGGATACCACAAAAGTGTTATTTTAGTTTTATTTATATACTTGTATATTTTTTATTAATATTATTAGAATATTACAATTAGCTTGTATTTTTATATTTCAGTTTTTATTTACATTTTAGTAATTAATATTTTAGTAACGTGATTTTGACATGTAAATACATTTTTTTACAAATACATGTAAATGTTTTTTAACATTTCTATATATATCTTTAATTTATTCTTTTCATTTCAGTTTTAGTTTTAGTAATTTTAGTACTTGAACTAATCAAAAATTAGAGATGTTTCCTAGGCAACTACCTGAAGTAAGTTTAAGTTCTAATTCTAATATTTACATTTTTATTTCAGCTTTGTTTTGAATACCAAAAATGTTTAATAGTTTTAGTTAACAGTAACTACACTGTGACATAATGATTTCTTTTTCATTTGTCTTCAGAGTATAGCTCAGAAAAAAAGGATCTACACCAAACCTGTTCCTTTCAATTTGTCCCAGTCACGCACACACAATCAGAGAAACACAGCCATTCCTCCAGGAAAAGTGGCCCTGACGCCTTCTACCCGACTAACACCAGGGGCAAAAGTGAGGAACTTGAATCAAAGTGCCAAAACTGAAACTTCAAGTAATAAAGCTATGACATCAGGTGTCCTCAGGGCTCAGGCTAACAAATCACATCAACTGCATCCTGGTAGTCATGCAGAATATGTGGCATCAAATAAAGACTCCAGTGATGTTCACCCATCTTCACATGAATCCGGATGCTGCAGTCACACTGATTTAAGTTCACGTTTAGGTAGCATCACTCTTGTACAATCTAAGATTCCTGAAGACTCAGGTTTGAGTAATTTATGTAAAACTTCACTCATTAAAGTAGATGTTAATTCTGATAATCAAGCACCAAAGGACAAGCACTGTCTCCCATCAACAACACAAAGCCATGTAAACACTAAAGGTGAGTGACATAATATCAGATCTTTTCTTATTGTGTCAGTGTTCAAGTTCGATCTTAACAGTGTTCATAGATTTTCTTTTAATTTAGCCACTGGTTGTTTATAATTAATGTATGTAAATATGTGTCAAATCTTTCATCAGCTGTGCACAATGTCCTCCCATGTGAGGGATCGAGTGCTTTTGGAGCACAATGCATGATGCCACGTTTATCTACCTGCCCCCCAGGACCAGGAACCTTCAATAATCTGGTTAGAAATTGTAGATCTTGGTAATAAAACCAAAGTGTTTACTGACCTTTCATGATGATCATGACAGTTGTCTTTTCAGTCTACTATGTGCTCTAGTGCTCATGTATTTTGATCTTGTAGCCTCAAAGAGTTGTGAAGAAGAGTCATAGCGTTGATGTCATCGCAGGTTAGTACCTTTTTAAAGACTCAAACTTTCATCAGAATCACAGAATGTAAGCTTTTTCTTTCTCCTATCATCTCAAGACAAATCTGGGCCGTTTTCCCCTGACCCATGAGCACTACGTAGTATTCTACAGAATGATGGAATGAGACTCGGGGAGCACATTGGAGCAACACCCAGAGCATCAACTTGTACTACTGGCAGAGGAACCTCTATTTATTCTGTGAGTCCATTCCATTGTCCAATGTCCCTTCACACATTGATAGGGATGTAACGATTAACTGCGAGCCGGTTGAAAATCGATTCAAATATGTGACGATTCAAATCGGTTGAGATGCTAAACAAATCGCGATTCATTTAGGTGTAGGAGTTTATATGAATGTATGTCTGAGGGGAACTTACTGTCTTTAGAAAAGTTTAGATGGTATTTTTTCTTTTCATCTTGCCTCTGTATAATGCATATGAAAGTTAATGAGTTCAGCGCTGCTTTGCTTACAGTGGAAACCAGGAAACGGTTTAAGCGCCACCTGCTGGCAGAGAGCGAATCTGCATCTCATTCAGCTTTGCTGTTTCATGCAGATATTTTTATTTATAGTTTCACAAAACTGAAGTCAAACCATTCTGTTTTTGCTTCAAATTTCGAAACTATACAATCTAATTTAGTTTAAAAACTGCTCATGTTGCATGTATGCAGCATCTTTGTTTGCATAAAGATTAAAATGCAGTGGTTGCCTCTAATTTTAAAAGGAAAGAGCACAGACAAAGCCTTATTTTGTTTATATGAAGAGATTTATTTTATTTGTAATCGAATCGAATCGTGAGTTGAGTGAATCGTTACATCCCTACACATTGATAATGATATTTTACTTCTGAGTGGACCGTTTAGGCAGAATAAGTTGTGAGATAGAAGAACTGATTCTTAACAGCTACCTTGTCCACCTCAGGCTCAAAGAGTACCTGCCAAAAAGACTCAAAAAGAAGCTCCAGCAGAGGCCAAAAGCCCTACAGGTATGTATTATTACAATTTACAATTAAATTTTTTTTTTAACAATTAATTCCTAAAGATGATTTTTAAACAGCCATTGCTCCATTCAGGATCAACCCTCTACGCATACCTTGGCAATATAATCGCCATTGGCTAGTACATTTTTTTTGTTTACTCGCCAGACTGATATACTATATTATACTAATATATATATATATATATATATATAGTT
>NW_015544165.1:1861548-1882139 GCF_001515605.1 Sinocyclocheilus anshuiensis
TTTTTATATACAGATAGTTATACACTTTTTAACCTTTAACCTAAACTACCCCTCACAGAAAACTTTCTGCATTTTTACAGTTTCAAAAGTAAAAAAAGTTTTTATTTTTTAACAGTTTTACAAATCCACAAATTGAGGTTTTTGCCGATTTTGTCAGGCTTTGCTCACTTTTGGGTACAAATTTGTCCCCAAAATATGGTTAAGTAGGTACACACACACACACATACATGATTCCACCCAATCAGCTTATCTTTGTAAAATGGAATAGCTTCTTAAATAACTGAATGTGCACTCTTAACTTCAGCCAATCAAGCATTATATTATGATATTATGATAATTAAGCACTATTTAATGATATAACTAGTGATTAGAACTAAAACTTGGTAACCATGAATGAATGCATATTTGTCATTTTAACTGAACTTAGGACTGGTGGTGGTGTTTAAGATATTGTTGGTCATAAGTAATAGTAATTATTATTAAAAGATACTACTACTACTATTATTATCTGCAGAGTTCATGAATATTAATCACGTTGTCAGCGTTCGCTCGATCTGATTTGCTGAAATCAAAACGGGGACGGTAATAGATGAGCGCCAGCCAACGAGAGCTGTTCGCGCATTAGTAGTCGCATTTGCGAGTGATTTACTCGCAATGTAGAGGGTTGAGGATTCTTTGATGAATAGAAATAGTGAGTGTAGTCACTTATGCTCAAATCAATACTTTTATTCAACACGGATACATTAAATGCATCACAAGTGACAGTAATGACATTTAAAATGTTATAAAAGATTTCTATTTCAAATAAATGCTGTTCTTTTGAACTTTCTATTCAAAGAATCCTAAAAAAAAAATTTATCATGTTTTCCACAAAAATATTAAGCAGCACACCTGTTTTCAACACTGATAATAAATAAATGTTTCTTGAGCCACAAATCAGCATATTAGAATGATTTCTGAAGGATTATGTGATACTAAAGACTGGAGTAATGACTGCTGAAAATTCAACTTTGCCATCACATATTTTAAATTGTAATATTTCACAAAATTACTACTTTTATTGCATTTTGATCAAATAAATGCAGCTATGTTGGGCATAGGAGATTTCCTTCATGACCCCAAACTTGAACGCCAGTGTATACTGATATATGTTACAGCACCATTTACAGACTTTGTGTTATTATGCAGTGCTTTCCCCCCCATAAGGCTGATATGAATGTCATATGATTCAAAAATCATTTTCCTTTAGGAAGTGGTGTGTCCTTCTCCCCTGACCCTGCGGCCCTGCGCAGTATTCTACTGAATGAAGGTGTGAGGGCTGGTGGAGCAACACCCAGAGTTTCCACCTGTCCCACTGGCAGAGGAACTTCCATTTATTCTGTGAGTCTGCTCGGATGGATTCATTTACATTTACATTTATTCATTTGGCAGATGCTTTTATCCAAAGTGACTTACAGCCGAGGAATACAACCAGAGTAAAAGCTAGGACAGGAAGGGATAAAGGATAATAAGAGAATAGAAAAAGTGAAAGCATAGAATTATTATATTTTTTTAAAATGAGGAAACAGTTAGATGCTCACAGAAAAAATGAGTTTTCAGTTGTTTCCTGAAGATTGTGAGGGATTCGGCTGTCCGGATGAAGTTGGGTAGGTCATTCCACCAACAGGGTACTGTGAAAGAAAACGTCCTTGAGAGTGATTTTATGCCTCTCTGCAATAAGACCACGAGCCTCCGCTCATTTACCAACTGCAGGCTCCTGTAGGGGATGTAGACGCATGGGAGAGAGTGGAGGGTGCAGAGCCCGTGGCTGTTCTGTAGGCAAGCACCAATGTCTTGAACTTGATGCGAGCCGTGACTGGAAGCTAGTGCAGAGAGATGAGAAGGGCTCTGTTGGGCTCATTGAAAACAAGATGTGCTGCTACATACATACAAAGATTAATTTGCAGTGATCTGATTGCACATGTTGGAAGTCCAGCCAGAAAAGTATTGGAATAGTCCAGCCTAGAAATGACAAGGGCCTGGACGAGAAGCTGTGTTGCATGCTTTGTTAGGAAGGGTCTGATCTTCCTGATGTTATGTAGTGCAAACCTGCTTGATCGTGCTGTTTCTTTAAAGCTTAGCTGATCATCAAGGATCACCCCAAGTCTCCTGGCCGAACTCAATGGGATTATCATTGATGAGCCCAGTTGGATGGTAAACCGGTGCTGTACTGATGGGGTGGCTGGGAAGATGAGAAGCTCTGTCTTTGCCAGTTTGAGTTGCAGGTGATGTTCTGTCATCCATGCCAAGATGTCCGTCAGGCAGTCTGAGATCCGAGCAGGTACTGTTGGATCATCTGGTTGAAATGAGAGGTAGAGCTGAGTGTCATCAGCATAGCAGTGGTAGGAAATACCATGTGCCTGAATGATAGGTCCCAGTGATGTAGTATATATAGAGAAGGTTAGGGGCCCAAGAACTGATCCCTGAGGAACCCCAGAGACCGATCATTTGGATACCTCTCCTCTCCAAGACACCCTGAAGGACCTACCTGTGAGGTAAGAAACCAATGGAGTGCAGTTCCGGTGATGCCCAGCGATGAGAGGGTGGACAGAGGGATTTGGTGATTAACAGTGTCGAACACAGCAGATAGATCTAGAAGAATGAGAACTGAAGATTTCGACTCAGCTCTTGCACTCCATAGCGCTTCAGTGACTGACAGCAAGGCGGTTCTAGTTGAATGGCCACTTTTAAATCCAGATTGGTTATTGTCCAGCTGGTTGTTCTGTCAGAGGAAGGAAGACACTTGGTTGATCACAACGCGTTCAAGTGATTTTACTATGAACGGGAGGAGAGACACGGGCCTGTAGATTTCAATAAGTGAGGTCTCTAGTGTAGATTTTTAAGCAGTGGGGTTACCTGAGCCTGCTTGAATGCGTTAGGAAAAATGCCTGTGAGAAGAGATGTGTTGATGTGTGTGAGTGAAGTCAGAAGTGCAGGGGAAATAGATTGTAGGAGATGTGAGGTGATCGGGTCTAGAGGGCAGGTGGTAAAGTGGCTGGAGAGGATAGGTTTAGAGACTTCATCTTCTGTAAGAGGAGAAAAGATGGTCAGCTGTGTGATTGTTTGCTGTGAGTTCCTGGGTGAGTGGAGCCGAGACCAGACTGCTGTTGGATGTGGTTTTGTTTGTGAAGTAATTAGCAAAATCGTCTGCTGTTAGAGAGGTGGTGAGAGGTGGCAGAGGGGGACAAAGGAGAGTATGTTTTGAAGAGATTCAAATTCCAATTGTGTGCCATAATGAAGGTGTTTAGAATCATGCAATTTTCTTTACTTTAGGCCCAGAGAGTCCCAGTGAAGAAGAATAAGCCTGAAGTCATTGCAGCAGCAACATCATCTCAGTGTAAGTTTGACTCTCCAGTGTTTCTTCCCCTTCAACATCATGTTTTCGACCCTGTAAACCACTGTTTCTCTGCTGTGGTGCAGGTGCAAATAGAACACCAGTGATGAAATGGACACCGCAGCGGGTCGCAAACACCAAACCACAGTCAGTGGTGAGTGTTCTCTTGTCTTGTCTCATTGTTTTGTACAGTATCCGTTGGCATAAAGTTGTTTTAATTCAAGGCTGTGAAAAGTTTTCAATATCCTCTGTTTTTCTTTTTTTATTATTTATTTTCTTTTAATTTTTTGTGTGTGTGTTCTGTTTTGAAACTATTTGTATCCCAGGTTTATGTTTACTGTTTCTATTTACAGAGGAAGCTTTGTACTGCCCAAAAGATGTCCAGTTTAAGGGGCTCCCCAGGTTTGCATGAAGCCCACAACCCCAGCACTGGACTCTTGGTGTGCCAGGAGGTAAAACAGTCCCATAATGCAGAACCCTTTTAATTTCTTTCTTGATTTCTACATGATAAAATGTCAGGTTAACACTGGGTGTTGAATGTGTTATAGGGGGAAGATGTCGTTCAAAGGTTATTTGAGGACCGAGAGCAGATGAACGATGACCAGATAGACCAAGATGACATTACTTCACAACAGTTACTGAACAGCCATCAAACTGTACGATTGATTTAACTCTAAAACATTAATTTATGCATCACTGATCAATTTTTTGATGGCCTAAAAGCAATCTCACATGATCTTCTCTTCATGCAAACTGAAACGCAGTCAACAATTAAAGAAAATTCCGATTCGAATCATTGTCACACTAAGGACGAAGGCAAGAAAACAGCTCAGCCTTTCATACAAGCAGCACACAGAGGGTCAGTCATCGTTTTCTCATCAAGCCAAAGACTTGGATCAGACCGGTCTCAGGATACTCTGAAGACTCCTGGGACAGGTGACCCTCTGCAGCTCTTTGAAGGCCAGCTTGCATCCCATAATGCACTACCACTACAATCAGACCAAAGCAATGGATCACAGATCAATCCCAGCTTAGACCTGCCTAAACAAAGCCAATCAAAAGGTAAGCATTCCATCCAAAGTGAAACTAATATTAACCTTTTTTCAATTTTCTTGTAACATGCAGTGCTGCAAATGGCCATTTCTGTCCAGTGTTATATTTTATATATATATTTTACACATCCTGAAAACTTTTAAGCAGTTGTAGAAGTGCATACTGCATTAAATGCATTTCCACATCTGTCTGTAGCTCCTACTGTCACGCACTCTACCGCTGTGTCTGCTCTGCGGCGGCGTCATACTCCTCTGGAGGAGATGTTTCTGCATGAGGAATATGCTACGTATACTTCTCGCCTGCTGTCCTGCCCACTGCAGCCCCGCTGTGGCAACCCGGTGGCTGCCACACTTCTGTTTCAAGACTCTACAGTGAGTGATCATTGTGTTTTGAATTGTGCTTACTAAACCGGTTGTCAAGCTGAATAGCTGTTAATACATCTTGGGTAACACTTTATTTTAAGGTGTCCTTGTTACACGTTACATGTACTGTACCTACTATTATAATAACAATTAAGTATGCATAATTACATGTAAGTAACCCTAAACCAAATCCTAACCCTAACCATATAGTAAGTACTTGTAGTTAATTAATATTACTCGGTACTTAAATGTATAATTACACTGTAACAAGGACACCTTAAAATAAGGTGTAACCACATCTTATCTCTGTCTTCTCTACAGTGTTTTTTACCCATTGGCCTGTCCTCTCCTGTACGTCTGAGTCCTGTCCCTTCAGGTTCCTCTATCAGAGCATAAAGGGAGATGTCCCACAACACATTACACATGTCAGTCTGTGTATGTAAGACTGTCTGAAATCGTAGTTCTAGTTGCAATTTTGATACAGTCCGATGTATCTGGCTACAGTTTCCACAAGCAGCAAAGTCTTGGATAGACCCAATATTTGGTGGGATTCAGTGTTGACAACGTAACTGAATGCAAAATCTCTAAATATTGAACACTTTCATAATTTTTACACTGAATTTGTCACTGACTGGAAACACTGTGTGCTTTCCACTTGTCTCTTGTATGAAGTGTATAATAAATGTACATATAAACATTAAGTTTTGTCATTATAAATTTTAGTTGTACTTTTTTTCCTGAATTATACTATTGCAATGTTGTAGATGTGCTTTATGCAATCGTTTAATATTATTTGGTGCTGGAGCTTTAATACACTAAAATATTAGACTTAATTTTCATTTAAAATTCATTAAGGATATTCTTATTTTGAAGAGTTTTTTTTTTGAAAATCATATCAAATTGTATAAGTATATTCTATAACAAATTATATTATATAATAATTATATAAAATTACAATTATATTGGTTCAGTCAAAAACCACATTTAAATAAGTTAATTATTAATACAAATACAAATTATTAAATGTAATAATTCAAATGATTATAAATATTCAAATAAAACATGACATTAAGACGTAAAATGTTTATGTAACATTGAGACATTGCAAACTTGATCTCTTTTTTTCTTATTAAGCATGTAACCTTTGCTGTGTAATTCAAGTTGTTACTTTATATTTAGCTGAGTCGGGGTGTTCTACTGACGCGTCTGTGTTTGTGAAATGAAATCCAGGGGGTGGGTACAAATTGCTGGAACACCGTCCTATTAAACCCTTCCCTCTGGAGCCCCTTGCTTTGAGAGACGGTGCAAACACGTCTTTAATTCGCCTCCTTTTCCTATTCCCTCTGCCACCAATTTCTGGAATACCTGAACCATGGCTAACATAAACACAGCTGGGGTCGATCCGACAAAGATGGGGGTCGGACGGGCCATTGCTGTACTGACGTCAGGTGGTGATGCCCAAGGTAATGCCTCTTAGATTTTGTGCTAGTCTCTATGGTGGTCTCCAAGATGGTGTTCAAATAAATACCTGCATGGATGATTAGATAATAGATTTGGTGGAGTTTTTAGACTATTTTTGTATACTTTATAAACAACAATTTTTTTCCCCTCAGATACAGTATTCATATTGTAGTCACTTTTTATGTTCAAAGCTAGATGACACAGTTTGTCAATTGCTGAGAGTAAATTGTTAAACCAGTTCTCTCTGTTTTAAAACTATCAGGAATAAACATGATCTAAACTTAAAATTTTGAATATCTATCTATCTATCAAATGTAATAAGAATTGGAAGACGCGATAAATGACCCCAAATAATATATAAAGAAGTTAAAATTTAAGAAGCTTAGGCAGAAAATGGGACAAAAAGTACTGACAAAAATAAATCTTTAATATTTTGAATTGCTCTGGTCCATTAAGGTCAATGCTCTTGTAGCCCTTAGCTATAGCCTGTAGCTCTTGTCCCCCTCTTCCTATTTCCATAATTGAAGGCTAAATTTATCTCCAGTGACCTTCTGAAATGACATAAGGTTATGGAGAGTACCAGGATTTTCCACAGCCGCACACTGTTGAAACTAGAGACACTGAACTGCGTTTGTGCACCATCCGAACACCTAAAGCTTTAGTGCTGAGCTCACAGATCTCAGACACTCTTGTTCACACCATTCCACAATGTGGTCAAGTAATGAAATGTCACGTGAGGTATCTCTCCTTACTTTCTCAGTAGCCTTGTGTATCTTGTGTATAGTTAAAGATATGATATGAAGAATGTTTTCTTGACTATTGCAGGGATGAATGCAGCTGTGAGGGCCACTGTCAGAGTTGGCCTTTACACTGGAGCCAAAGTCTTCTTTGTCCATGAGGTACATTTTCATTTATTAGAATACTCACAAAAGTGTCCATGCCAGTCACACCTGATAACAGTGTTGTTGATGTCATGTCTGTTCACCATGTGCAGGGCTATCAGGGATTGGTTGATGGAGGGAATCACATCCGTCCAGCTACATGGGAGAGTGTGTCCATGATGCTACAGCTGGTGCGCCTTCAGATGCTAGAATTTATTAAATTCGGTTTATTATTCCTAGCATAGTAGGGTTTTAATTTCAATGCAACTTTTTAATGTACTCTATGCAGTGCTATGATTGTCTCTTTTCTTTGTGTCTGTCTGAAGGGTGGTACAGTCATTGGCAGTGCCCGCTGTAAGGATTTCCAGACCAGAGAGGGGCGTTTGAAGGCTGCCTACAATCTCGTCAAACTAGGCGTCACCAACCTTTGTGTAATTGGTGGCGATGGCAGTTTGACTGGTGCCAACATATTTCGCACTGAGTGGAGTGACTTGCTGAAAGATCTGATCAGCAAAGGTAAACAATCTGTACTGAATTTCAATGTATTTTTTTTATTTAAAATTTTAATTTAAGATAACTGTTTTCTGTTTTAATATATTTTACATCTAATTTATTCCTGTGATGGCAAAGCTTTACTCCAGTCTTCAGGGTCACGTGATCTTCATTCTAGTATGGTTTGCTGCTCAAGAAACATTTCTATCATCTTGTTTCTTGAGATACATTGGTTTTTCTATTCTTTGATGAATAGCAAGCGACAACATTACCGTTCATAATATTATACATGTCTTTACAGTCACTTGTGATCTATTTAATGTATCTTTACTGAATAAAAATAGTAATTTCTTTCCAAAAAAAATAATAAATCTTTCTGTATCCCAAACTTGCAACTTGACTAGGTATATACTGAACTGACAGTCATATTCTCCATTTATACACAGGTAAGATCATAAATGAGGAGGCCAAAGCTTCATCTCATCTGAATATCGTTGGTATGGTTGGTTCTATCGATAATGACTTCTGCGGAACGGACATGACCATCGGCACAGACTCTGCCCTACATCGTATCATTGAGGTGGTGGACAGTATCACCACAACAGCACAAAGGTCACAAATATATGCAATTGATCAAATATTAGCTATGATCCTTAGTGTTTTCTGTTATTTTGTTTTGGCATTTATTCCTAAACTGTGACCTCTGCTCTCACCCACAGTCACCAACGTGCTTTCATCCTAGAGGTTATGGGAAGACACTGTGGGTAAGAATGTGCTTGTGTATGTCTGTTTGATTATACACTGAAGTGAGTTTACTGTATGTGTGCAACAGAACTGAAATTGAGACCAGAGTTCCTAATATATGGTTTAAATGCCAGAATCTCACATTTAATGAATTGAAATGACCTTGCATTTGCTAAGTACAATGTGTGTGTGTCTGTGTGTTTCAGTTACCTAGCTCTGGTTACTGCTCTTGCATGTGGTGCTGACTGGGTGTTTATTCCTGAGATGCCCCCAGATGACGGGTGGGAGGATCATTTGTGCAGAAGACTCACCGAGGTACAAAGAAATTGACAAAATGCAAGAAATGCACAAACAAAAAGATATATTTTTGATAAACTAACGTTTAAAAGTTTGGGGTTTGGTAAGATTTGTTTTATTTTTTGAAAGAAGTCTCTTATGCTCACCAAGGCATGTTATACAATTATTATAACAATTTAAAATAAATAAATAAAACTTTTTTTGTTTTTAAGTTTGTTTGAGTATGTGTGTGAGTACTGGTATTCTCTATTTAATGGGGAATATGTCCCCACAAGGATAGTAATACCAATAAATTTTGACCTTGTGGGGACATTTTTTGGTCCCCTTGAGGAAACAAGCTTATAAATCACACAGAAAGAAGTGTTTTCAAAATCTAAAAATGCAGAAAGTTTTGGAGAGACAGTATTAACATTAAGAGTCATGGCATCTGACGTACGGAAGCCACTGGCACATGTCACTATGCTGATGGATTGTGTCAGTGTCACTGACATTGTTGCGGCACCTCACTGTCAGCTAGAGTATAACATGGACTGTGTAACACATGCACTTAATGGCAGAACAACCATTAGACTTCATGTCTTTAATATTTGTCTAGTGTCATGTATTTATATTTATTATATGTTTTGCTTTATATAGCCTACTTTTTACAAAATATTTAAATACATATTTTAAATATGTATTTAATGTCAGTGACACTGACACAATCCATCGGCACATGTCACTTCTGTGCGTCAGATGCCATGTCACTTAATGTTAATACTGCTACTGAAGTTTTGTGTGAGGGGTTGGTTTAGGGTAAGGGGATAGAAAATGGTTTTTACAGTATAAAAATCATTATGTTCACGGAATGCCCCCATAAAACATGGTAACCCAATGTGTGTGTGTGTGTGTGATGGCAGAAGCTAAATTTTCAGCAGCCATTACTCCAATCTCCAGTGTCAGAAATCATTCTAATATGCTGATTTGATGTTCAAGAAACATATCAGAAAACAGTTGTGCTGCTTATTACTTTAGTGGAAACTATGATACACTTTTTTTTCAGGATTCTTTGATGAACAGAAAGTAAAAAATGTAAATGTCTTTATTGTCATGTTTCATCAATTTAATGCATCCACCTGAATAAAACTGTTAATTTCTTCTTCTAAAAAAAATCTTACTGACCCCAAAGCTATGAACAGCAGTGTAAATTTACTGGAAAAGCAAAACTAAAACCACAAGACTTGTTGTCAGAATTTTTTTTAATTTTTTTTATTTTTTCCTACTCGTATATTTTTATTATTTGTTTGGAGAAGTCACATCACATCTCATATAATAATTTTTCAAATTCATCATTGCTTTTCTATACATTTTCAAATAACTTGTTTTTTTTACAAAACCAAGACAAAAAAAAAAAAAAAAAGATAAATTATGAAATAAAATATAAAAAAATACAGTACAGAAAAAAAAAAGGAGAAAAGAAGATTATATTAGTTTAGTTTTATTTTTCTTTAAACTACTGGAATATAGCTGTTTATTTGAAGCATAAATTAACAAAAATTTGTAAGGTTTTTGCTTTGATCAAGAAAAAAAATATCAATAGAGTAAGAAAAATAACTGGCAAAATAGTCTTGTTTTTAAGTTATCTTACACTGTTTAATCTGGTTTTAAGCACATTTTGACTGGAAAACAAAACAAAATGTTTGATTGATTTGCTCCCTAATGATTGATGATTTTGTCTCTTGTCAAACAGACCAGAAATGCGGGTTCTCGTCTGAATGTGATAATTGTGGCTGAGGGAGCAATCAACAAAGATGGGAAACCAATCACCTGTGACCAGCTAAAAGATGTAACTTAACCCCTGACCTTTCTGTACCACCCATACTCTCGAAATAGACGCTACAGTTTTGTAACTGCTGCCTTTAAGTGCATATTAATTCAGCTTATCTGTTCCCATACAGCTGGTGACAAAGAAGCTGGGCTTTGATACTCGTGCCACTATCCTCGGACATGTACAGAGAGGTGGCACCCCCTCAGCTTTTGACAGAGTGCTAGTAAGTAGTCCCTCTTCTCATTTTGTCACTTTTCAATCATCTGCACCATTTTTATTTCATGAGAGTTTAAATGTGGGTGTTTATTGTATATCAGGGCAGTAGGATGGGTGTGGAGGCTGTAATGGCTCTGCTGGAAGCCACTCCAGAAACTCCTGCCTGTGTGGTCAGTCTCTCTGGGAACCAGGCTGTCAGACTCCCTCTGATGGAGTGTGTGCAAGTGGTGTGTATACAGTACATACATTTTAGATATGATCTAGCTTCAGATTTAGAATGAACTATGATCACAGACCCCCATCAAAAGTGTTCACACTCTTTTTTTTTTTTTTTTATACTGTTTTGGATGTAAATAGACATAAATCGGCTTTTCATGCAGTACAGAGTTGTTCACAAGCTCAATGCACTGTAAGGAGCTGCTTCATCGCTGACAAATGATAGACTTTTGCCATTTTGTTTCCTACTTTGAATTGTAGGTAAATATCCACCTCATCCAGTGCTCTATTTGTTTTCTGACTTCTAAAAACTTCCTTTTACTATTTCGGTGTGAGAATCTGTAGCAAATGACTCAAACTGAATCGTGAACAATGTCAGACCGTTTGACCGAATAGGTCAAAATAGTGATTCATTTGAGAATCTGCCATCTGCTTGTTCTCATTCTGAACAGCTGATGGAAAAACATGAAACACGGTTGCTGAAATATCAGGAAAAAAAATAAAAATAAATCTCAGGTCGGTACACGATAAGCACAGTTGACAGACAAGGATTTATACTGTTTTACTGGGGCACAGTAGTATTTACTTGGAGTACAAACAATGCCCCTGACTATGATATGTAAAACGTTTCCTCTTTTTTTTTCTTTATTTCTTTTTCTCCAAAATATAGACCAAGGATGTCACTGTTGCAATGACTGAAGGTCGATTTGACGATGCTATAAAGCTCAGGGGAAGGTATGTTTAGAAATATCATATTTTCTTTCTTTCTTTCTTTCTTTTTATCACTATTAAATGATTCAAACTCAAAAATGTCTGTTTGTGCAGGAGTTTTGAGAATAACTGGAACACATATAAGCTCCTTGCTCATGTGCGCCCCCCAGAGACAAAGGTGAGGAGATTCAAATATAAAATTAGAAATAATTGTAAATAATTAAATTTTAATTAAAGTAATAAATAAATAAATTGAATATTCCTCATAATTAATAATTTTTTTCTTATGTCTTAGCTTTTTATTCTTATTTTTAACACGTTTCTTCTTTGTACACCTTTTTCTTCATCAGAGTAACATTAATGTGGCTATTTTGAACGTGGGTGCTCCCTGCGCTGGCATGAACGCAGCTGTACGTGCAGCTGTCAGGATCGGCCTCATCCAGGGTCACAACATGCTGGCCATTCATGATGGCTTTGAAGGTCTGGCTGAGGAAAAGGTAAGCGGCATTAACCAATTGAATACCGTTTCAAAGTTTGGGGTCGCTAAGATTTTTTAATGTTTTTGAAAAAAGTTTCTTCCACCCATCAAAGCTGCATTTATTTGATTTATTTGACCCCCACATTTTTAAATGGTAGATATGCTGTAGCATTTAATGGAATAAATTGTGAGGGCATTAGAAAGCCTTGTAGTCATATTCTGTCCAACATAATGTTAGATTGAGCCCATCACCTGGAACACTGTTGGAGACTGGACAGGGAAAGGTGGCTCTGAGTTGGGAACCAAAAGGTACTGATCACTCCTTTAGATATTCTTTATCATCATTTGGTTCTGCAATATTTCAAAAGTTCCTCTCTTTTGTTTATGCAGAGTGTTACCTGGAAAGTACATGGAGGAGATCAGCTTGAATATTGCCAAGTACAATATTCACGCTCTGGTCATCATTGGGGGTTTTGAGGCAAGTGACGAAATGTAATGATATAATACACAATAAAATGTCCATAATATACAATATAATGTCCATGTCCTGTTCTGTCCTCATTCTGTCCATATTCTCTTCAGGTCACATTAAAATTCTCCTTTTCAGGCATTTTCAGGTGCATTGGAAATGGTTCAAGGCAGAGGGAAGTATGAAGAGCTGTGTGTTCCCATGGTGATCATTCCTGCTACTGTATCTAACAATGTGCCCGGCTCAGACTTCAGCATCGGAGCTGACACCGCCCTTAACACCATCACCACGGTTAGAGATACACACACTGTCTGGATGCACAGTATTTAACACCATACTGATTATCAGCCAGTATTTTTTAAATAATTTAATTCATTTCTAAAAATGTTTCATGGGCAATTTTGAGATTTTGGGCTTTTTTGTTTCCATAACTTCTTTCAGATCTATTTGCATCTGTAGATTTTAATTGCAACACATACTGTATCTTTAAAGGCTTTTAATTTTTTTTTCTCTTGCACTGAGCAATAAATATCCACTTTAGTAGAACTTACACCAGTGAAACATACACCAAACTTTACAGTTTTATTCCTATCTATATTCTGAAGGTTATTACAGAGGAATTTGTTAATATATAATTTACCTGACATATATTTAACATTTTATTCCTAAAAACATGGTGAATTTTTTAATGGCTGTTGACAGTATTTTCTGATTAATGGAACGAAAAAAAGAGATATCCAAAATCTTTTGTTTAAAAAAAGAAAGAAAGAAAGAAAGATGATGTCTATTTTTTAATTCTATTTTTTTTTACCCTATTCACTAGCAATGTCTTGCCTGTTTTGTTGTTAATTTGTTTCAACAAAATGGCTATTTATTGGTTATTCATCTTAACATAAATCTAATTCTTGTGTGAGCTTGTATATGGTTGTTCTTTAGTTGGGTATGTCCTCACATGAGGCTTCTGTAGACCTGTGACAGGATCAAGCAGTCGGCAGCAGGAACTAAGCGGCGTGTGTTCATCATTGAGACTATGGGAGGATACTGCGGCTACCTGGCCACAATGGCTGGTTTCTCTGCAGGAGCAGATGCTGCTTATATATATGAAGAGAAATTTGGCATTCGTGACTTAGAGGTAACAAACAACTCGCATGCCAAAAAGGATTAATGGATATCACTCAAAATGGATTAAACCGAACCATTCTGTTTGAATGTCTCCAAATAACTGATGTCTACAGAGAAATGTGGAACATCTTGTTGAGAAGATGAAGACCACTGTTAAGAGAGGCTTAATTCTCAGGTTTGTCATTTAGTATTTGTAAATATGAATACCAGTTTAGTTTGTTTTTACTTTTGAGGTGAGACTTCTTGAATAGTTTCTATCAACAGCATCTTTGGCATTCATCAATTGCTACAGCGAATCATAGTAGAACATGTCTTGTAGAAATGAAAACTGCAATTCCAACTACACTACCGATTTCATCTTCAACTTGTATTCAGAGGAGGGAAAGGGGGTTTTTGACTGCCGTAAGAATGTCCTTGGCCATATGCAGCAGGTTGGATGTTTAAAAAAAAAAAAAAAAAAATTTTTTATTTTTTTTTTTTATATATATATCATACATTTGATACATTTATCAGGAGTTGTATTTTGTCTGACAAATGTTCTTTTTCAAGGGTGGCACCCCAACTCCTTTTGACAGAAATTTTGCTACCAAGATGGGTGCTAAGGCGGTTCTCTGGCTGACTGAGAAGCTGAAGGAGTGTTACAGACATAGTGCGGTTTGATATTTCCTAATATTCACTGTCATCCATGGCAATGCTCTATATCAGTCTGCTTGAAATCACTGCTACTTTCGATATTTTTTTATATTGTTACACTGTTCATCTTGTTGATTTGGCCAATCTTTTTGTACATTCGAATGGTCAATTTTTCTAGCGGAAGCTTCATATAAAATACAACTGTTAAAAAGTTGGGGTCAGTAAGAAAAAAAAATGCAGATCTTTTATTTTCAATGAAAGCATTAAATTGCTCAAAAATGACAGTAAATACATTTATAATGTTACAGCGTATTTCTATTTCAAATAAAGGCAAACTAGCATGATATTAAAATTGAAATGCAGCCTTGATAAGCATAAGAGACTTCTTTCAAAAATGTTTAAAAAATCTTACTGACTTAATACTTTTGAAAGTGTACAACTCTAAAATTATTTAAGCTCAAATCAATGTCATGTACATGTATGTATTTATTGTATGTAGCTGTGTAATAATGTTCAGTCAGAGAGTCTGACATTATTTTATTATTATTTATTATTTTGCAACAATGACCTGTTGACAGTTTATCCCTTAATTATTTGTCAGTGTACAGAACTACTTATAAATAAAAAATGTATTCCCCTTTTGACTGTCTGTACAGGGCGAATCTTTGCCAACACACCAGACTCTGCGTGTGTGTTGGGCATGAGGAAGAGAGGACTGGTGTTACAGCCTCTGGCTGAATTGAAAGAACAAACAGATTTTGAGTAAGAATCTTCCATTATCATGCACCATTAAATGCATGTCATTTCTAAGTTTGTGACCCCACTAACTAATAACGGTATCACAAAGTCCCTCCCTTATCACTTTCCCACAGACACCGTATTCCGAAGAACCAGTGGTGGTTGAAGCTGAGGCCTGTTATGAAGATTTTGGCCAAGTACAAGATTAGTCTGGACACCTCTGAACACGCTCTTATGGAGCATGTCATCAGCAAGAAGCCTCCAGTGCACATGACTCTCACAAAGTAATCATGAGCAAAAATGTGGACAGACAGGCATACAACAAACATATGAAATGACCGAATTATTTATTTAAATTATTTGTTCATCTGTCTATGTCTTATTCGTTCATTTTGTTTGTATTTATAGTATTTATGGTAACGCTGTTGCAACATGCAAATTAAAATAATCTTATTGTTAAATGCCCTTGGTTTTCGTTACATGTTTTTTTTTTATAAATATATTTTCATTTTGGAGGGAATTAAATGTAACATGCATTTTTCAAGCCTATTAAATATTTTTTGTTATTTACATATATAAAAGTATGAACAAATTAACCCATGCTCATGCACTATTTTATCTGATACAAAAACTGACTGAATATAAATTTCTTAGAGAAGAAAGATTAATTTCCTATATATAAAGTAAACTTTCATATAATACATCTGTATGTTTATTCATTGCCCTCCATTATTGAAATAAGGACAGATATTGTCTTAATTTAAATGTACTGTTTGGATGAAATGCTCCTTTACTTTAAACTCTTTTCCTCTTAAACTTTAAAATGGTTCCTTTGGTGGATTAATATCTGCCTGTTAAAACATCTCTGTATTTTGGGGGAGTTGATTTGAGAAGTTTTACCTGAGTTTACTAAGATTTATCTGCTTATATTCAGAAAAAGCCTTCACAGACATGCTATTTAAAATAAAAGATGACAGAATTTTAATTTTGGATGAACTATGCCAATACAAAGTGTTCCACAGAAGAAAGTGATGGGTTTGGAATAACGTGAGTGAATGATGACAGAATTTTGATTTTGCCTGAATTATCCCTTTAAGAATCAGTAAAACAATACTAATACTGCGTCTACTAACGTTAGTAGTACTACTAATAAAAACAACCGCAAGAATAATTATCATCATCATCAAATGAGATCTGTTGCCAAGTATGTTTTGACAAACAAAAAAAATTCGTCTTGGTGACAGAAGAAGGCTAAGCATACTAAGTATAACAAGAAAATTGCATGTGTGTCTGTTGTAAAATTACACTTTTTTTTAAAGAAAAATACTTTTATTTTGGCAGTCAGCCTACTGTAAGCCGTTGCTCCAACCGGAAGCTGAGCAGATCAACTTCAGAGGGTATCAAGAGGTCGCTGAGGAGTGTGGGACGGTGGCGGACTGTATTAATGTCTGCCTACTCATTGGTAAGGTGCGTGTCCCCTGTGTCCGCTTCGGTCGCCCGTTTAGGAATGCACCCTATGGCACTGGCGCAAGTGTAGATCGAATTCGCTATTTTCGGCGCTTGCGCTGTCATTTTCACCCGTCGGTTGACAAACGTCGGAGCTTGCGCCGTATTTGTCGATGCATTGATAGCTAGCCAGCTAGCTAGCAGGAGAACGTTAGTCCATTCTGTGGCTAGCCAGCCAGGTCGCATTCTGAGCATTCATAACCGAGCACTCAATAAGTTCAGGTTCTTCAACCGGACCACCTACTGTGCGTATACTGGTGTATTAGCAAACTAACGTTACTCGATCAGCAAAAAGCGTGACTCGAGGGGGGCAGGGAGAGAACGACGAAGGCGCGGTGAGCCAGGAGCGGCCGATGAGTTCAGACCAGGGCGGAGAGCCGCAGCTGCAGGAGGAGGGACCCAAAACCCGTGGGGAGGACGAGATCACACCCGGGACCGGGGGAGACTCAGGCGTCATGGTGAGTCGGGGACTCTTCACCCCTCCCCAACAGGACGATCGGCCTCTGGCCGTTGCCCTTCTTAAAAATAGGGTCATAGGAAGTATGATCTCTCTCTATATAAGGCCATCGGTCGGTTCAGACAGCTTGCAAGCTCTGACATCACCTAAATTGCAAGCTGGTCATGTTGTTGAAGACGCTTCTTGTTGGCAATTGACAGTACGATTAATAAATCTCTTAATTGTCCCGCTTATAAAAACCATTTTTGATCTGCGGCTGAACTTTGCAGCATGTTTGTGGTTTTAAGATAACTTTCTCTCTCACAGTCGATAGTTCACCGCAAAAAACGTAATTTCCTCACGCTCATGTTGTTCAAAAACCCTTTACGAACACAAAGACAGAATGACAGGGGCAGTCCCTATTGACTTCCACTGGAAAACGATGCAATAAAAATGAATGGAGACTGAGGCTGTCAGTCTCTCACATCCTAACTGATCTCGTTTTGAGTTATAAAAGCACTTGTTTTCTAAGATGGACCCATAAAAATGTTACAGTTTTGTAGTCACAAATACATTTACAGAATATGTAGAGTTGTGCATAAAATAATCTGAAATTCACATTTAAAATAACATTTTTATTTGTTATGAATCTGTATCTGTATCTGCCATAAGAATGGCTTGTGAAGCTGATATGGTAATAAACTTAAATGCAACCAACCAACCTTTTGTTTTGTACTGAATAAAGGAAGTATTTACATTTTTGGGTGAACTGGCCCTTTAAGGCTGTCGAGCATGACAGGAGTTAACCAGCTAAATTAGCCCATATGCTAGCGAAGATACACATGCAAACATTTTGCTTGTTAGTTATAGATTAATTCACAATTTGGCCTAGGGATACTGATTTTAGCCTGCATATTCAACCGTAAAACACGCTGTAATAAGCCAACGTTCATTCAGCGGCCTGCTTTTATAAGCTCATTCACGCAGTCATACGACACATGAGCTCTCGTGAAGTTGTAACCGAATAGAACAGACGAACTCCAAATTATGTTTATAACACTGACTTTGGGAGTTTATACGGGTTTCTGAGTAACAATTATTAAATATTTGTTTCAGCGTGCCAAGCTGTAAGCCGACGTCCTTCTCTTGTAATATACCTATATAATATTTCCTGCACTTTTGCTTGGGAGGACCCGTAGAAACCCCGTTGTTTTTCGGAGAATGACAGTGTCTGCTTTCGGCCTTAATCTTCTGGCTGGCATCTTCTAGAAACACTTTATCCTAGTATCCTAGAGGGTCTTTTAGTGTTGTTTGTGTTACAGGCTCACAAAGCTGTTTTTGATAGTTTATGTGGAGGATGAGGGTTAGGAAGCAGGTGGCGGTTCCCAATGGCGCCCCCGTGGCCATGTGAAATGAGCAGGTATTCATTATTTTGGATGCACAATTTGTAGCCAAAATATTGAACGTGTAATAAATGTACACACGGGAACCTTTTTTTTTTTAAATTTTTTACATTACACATGCCTCAGTACCTTCCTTTTAAGTGTGAAGACTTCAAATGCGTTTGAACAAACGTGCACATTAGACTTTTGGATACTTCCGTTTTGATGGGAACAAGAGGACAGTCAGTTAAATGCTTATTTGTTCACCATGATTTACCATAATTACCATAATTTCAGGTCTTTTCAAAGTTTGGTTTTCCAGTGTTTTAAAATGAAATGAAAAATGTTAATGATGTGTTTTTACAACAGTGTTTTCTGTCACTTTATGATCACAAGTGTGAGGGGAACTCTGCCGTTCCAGACTGGAAACTAAACACTTTGGCTTATTGTTTTTGTTTTTTGGTGGACAAGAAACCTACAACTAACTGGCCAAGTTTTGTCTAAAATGTATGTTACACAATATAAATTATTTATTGAACTGTTGTATAAAAGCAAAATCACACTCTCCATAGTGCTGTTGTAGTGGATCAGCTCTTGTCCTGTGAAAGCTGTCTGTTGTTTGGATGAAATGGAGCTGTCAGTCAGTCTTTCCCTGGCAGAGAAAGATTGAACCTCTGCTACAGAAACTGCTGCTGTCTTGATTGACAGGACTTGTGACCAGTGGGAAAATGGTAGTTTTGGCAAGTAACGTGTTGTAAACATGAGCTCATGTGATTCTGCTCACCTTGTGCTGCCTTTGTGTGTTAGTATTGACTGCAGGAGTTGACGAAGGATGTATTTAGTTCATTCTCCCAGCACGTTCTTTAAAGTTAAGCACTTAATTTGTTACAAACAGAAATCCCAGCACAGTATTAATATCTGTGGGAAACGCCCCGTTTTCTGTCATGGTATGTTGACATTTTCAAATTATTATCATTGACTGAAGTACCATTTTTCACAACTGGTTAAGCACTTAGTTTTCTCTGTGGGCATTTTGGGTTGCTTTTGATGGGAGGTGAAGTGGTGTCAAGGAAACGCAGGTTAAGTGGGCTCATCTGTCATTGTTCTCAGTGTCACTCAAGACATGTAAACAAACCTTGGTGTCATGGGAACGGCACAGGAAGTGTTTTGCATGTAACAAGATAACCGAGCTAATACTATAAAATGTCTTTTGAAGATTTTGAAACAAACCTTTGGGTTTAATTAATTCATTGCATTTCCTTCTATTGTTCAGGTCACTGCTAAAGGAGCTGGTCTGAACCCTAATGCCAAGGTGTGGCAGGAGATCTCTGTAACACAAAGTGAAGCTCCTGTGGATGGCACTGTGGCCTCCCCCTGGTCCCAGAACAATACGGCTGAAGGTAAACAACTAGTGGTCGACTGATACTGTTTTTTTTGACAGCCAATGCTGATACCTTGGAAAGCATGGTGGCCGATGGCCGATATAATTTTATTTATTTTATTTAATATTTAAGAAATTTGAAATAATTTGAAAATGGATTAAAAAATAATTGTGTAAAATAAACATGCTTATACTTTAAATGACAGTATTTTTCACAAATATACAAATATTTAATAAAAATATAATTAAAAGGGAAGTAAACACTGTAACCAACAGGGCACTCAGTATTCTGGGAAGTTTGTGTGCATTGGGAATCATATTTTTTCAAATAAAGCCCCAAGGTAACGCTCATTTTACATACAGCACACAGTGAAAATGACATTAAATAAATGACACAAAGTTTAAATAAAGTAAAAATCAGCAAATAACCTCACTCTTCTTGTCAGTCAGCTTGACTCACTTTCCTCACTGGATAAATGAAATCTGATCTGTGATGCGACTGTCGTTCGGCACGCTGCATTTCAGTTTTTAATTGTAGTGTCTGTTCTTTTACTGAACTAAATTATTTTTATTTCTATAAAAAATCTAAACGACGGTGGGGGTCGGTGCCGCGGTGGGCAAGTGACGTAACCGGTGTTGCAGCTTAACACCGGTATCACCCTCAGCACCGTCTATCACGGTAAGCCTAGTACAGACCCGTTTAAAGTTTGCCAATGAACATCTAAATGATTCAGAGAAGGCTTGGGAGAAAGTGCTGGGGTCAGATGAGACCAAAATTGAGCTCTTTGGCATTAACTCGACTCGCCGTGTTTGGAGGGAGAGAAATGCTGACT
>NW_015544165.1:1882157-1882346 GCF_001515605.1 Sinocyclocheilus anshuiensis
TCTTCCAAGCTGTTTAATGGCAGTCAGCGGGTGTTGCAGTGCATCAGTCCAAAAGAAGTGAAATAAAGCGCATCCATCATAGGGATGTAACGGTATGAAACTTTCTTATCACCGTTATAGTGACCAAAATTATCACGGTTATCAGTATTATCACGGTATTGTTAAAATGTGCTGGAGATGTTAAAAAAG
>NW_015544165.1:1882552-1883652 GCF_001515605.1 Sinocyclocheilus anshuiensis
ATGGAAAAGCTGAATTAGAGCTGTTTCCTGTAAACTCCGTGGACAAAACAGTATTGCGATTTAAGAACACTTCCTTTAGGTATTACATGGAGCGAAGATGAAAACAAAATGCCATCGAATCGTTTCTGAAGACAGTCAGAACCTTCAGATGTACAATCATATAATTAATTCATTCATATATTCATTTGCATAATTCCCTTAGCACTCTTTTAAAACCTCCCAGCTTTTCTGCCCTGCCACTCAAAACGAAACTACTCTGTGTGCTGTGCGCATGTGAGACTGTTACTTAAAACTGTGCTTTATGCTGGACGGTATTCATTTATTGCGAGTTGTTCAAATCGCGGTAATCTAATACGGTTTTAATGATAATTAAAAGATGAAACGGTAATACTAACCGTGGGGAATTTTATCATTATTTATCGTCAAACCAGTAATTGTTACATCCCTAATCCATAATAAAAAGTGCCTCACACGGCTCCGGCGGGTGAACAAAGGCCTCCTGTAGCGATTCAATGCGTTTTTGTAAGAAAAATAACCATATTTAAAACGTAATAATCAATTTAATCTAGCTTGCGCTCATTGTTGTACACGGAAGCAGCATGTGGTGGATGACGTAAGACGTCGGTGTTAGAACTTTATATTATTATAGTATTATAATTATAGTATTATAGTACATTTAAAGTATTATAGCAATTTAACATTATAAATGTCTTCACCGTCACTTGACCAATTTAATGCATTCTTGCTGAGTAAAAGTATTACTTTTAGTATTTATTACTTATAGTATTAAAAAAAACTGACTGAACCCAAACTTTGAACGGTAGTTGCAAAGCATTTGTGCATTGTCTCACTTTTTCCCAACATATTGTCTTGTGCCCTAAACATAGCCATTTTAGACAGTCAAGTTAAAAGTAGTTAATCTTAAAAAAATAAATAAAACATTCTTGTGTCTAGACCCCTGCATTCTGTTCATTATAAAATACATCTAGCTGATTTTCGACACATGTACAATCAGTATCCAATGGAAAAGCCTCCTAAGAAATGCATTGGATTATATTTACACTGGTCCTCCTTAACACTGATTAGCGAATATATATATA
>NW_015544165.1:1883836-1889083 GCF_001515605.1 Sinocyclocheilus anshuiensis
ATATCTTTATGATTTTAATAATTTATCTCTGTCATTTGTTTCTGTGTTCACTTAGATACCTCGGTAGGTAAACCGTACACGTCTGACTTCTCCACTCCTGAGGACAACAGCACCTCTGGTACTGTAGTAGGTGTGGTGAACGGTATGGACCCCCCTGACCAAAGCTTCCTGGTTTCTGAGCGCACTACAGCATCTAATGGTATTTGATGTTCACAATTGTGAAATATAAGTTTCATGTGTACATGTTAATTAGATAAATCTCTTAAATCCATCACTGCTGTCTGTTATTGGTGTTTTCAGTCAGCAGGCATATGCCACACATTTACCTTTGTTTATGCTGTTTGTTTACACGCAGTGGAGTCCAAGCTCCCTTATGAACAGCCTGTCTCTGAAGAGACTTTGCACGAGTCTCTCAAAAAAGAATTGGAGTTCTGTTTCTCCAGGTAAGTGCAGCCCTGTAATGCGATGTAAGCTTTCAATTTAATGCAACTAAGTAAACAGCACTTCACGGCCATTCTCCTCCCATCAGCTGCATTCACAGATGCTCCTCTTTCATCCCACAGGGAGAACTTATCTAAAGATCTATATCTGATATCTCAAATGGACAGTGACCAGTTTGTTTCTATTTGGACTATTGCCAGCATGGAAGGAATCAAGGTCCTTACAAACGACACTGACCTCATCTTGGATGTCCTCAGATGTACGTGCTTGCATCTATTTTGCATCTATGGTCCAATTTATTTTTATTCAAAGTGCAAAAATTAATATTACTCTGACTGCCTACAGCATCTCCTATGGTCCAAGTTGACGAAAAAGGGGAAAAAGTGCGGCCAAATCACAAGCGGTGCATCATCATTCTGCGAGAAGTCCCTGAAACAACGCCTGTTGAGGTGAGAAATGTTATCAAGAAGTAGAAGCTGTGGCTATCTTTGGATCCTCTTATATTTATGTGCATTTTTGTTGTTCTCACCAGGAAGTGGAAGCCTTGTTCAAGAATGACAACTGTCCCAAGGTAATAAGCGTGGAGTTTGCACACAACAACAACTGGTACATTACATTCCAATCGGATACAGACGCTCAACAGGTATGAATTTCTGTTATTATTTAGAGATTAAACAAATTGCTTGCCTTTGGATCGGAAACTAATTGGGTTTCCTCCATCCAGGCATACAAATATTTAAGGGAAGAAGTGAAGACATTTCAGGGAAAACCAATCATGGTAAGTTCTTTACAAAAATGTACAGTGATAAATTTCTTTATGTCAGATGGGTTCTTACGTTTTTGCGTTTCCTGTTCTCAGGCCAGAATAAAAGCCATCAACACGTTCTTTGCAAAGAATGGTTACCGCAGCCTGGACTGCAGTGTGTATCCTCAGCAATCTCACACTCAGTCCCAGTACAGCTCCCCTCTCTTCATGCAGCCTGTTTACAGCCCCCAGCAGCAGTACCCACTCTATGGCATAGTACCTCCTACCTGGACGCCTTCTCCTACTCCATACTTTGAGACTCCCCTTGTAAGTTTTCTAGATTGACAATCATGCACCTGACAATCATTTTTGTTGTAATACATTTTTGCATTTCATTATTTTGACTGATGCTGTTATCCACAGGCACCTTTTCCCAACAGTGGTTTCGTCAATGGATTTAGCTCAGCTGGACACTACAAAACTGGCTCAAATTCTCTCAACCTTAGCCGTCCCTTTAGCAGGAACCGGTGGGTCAAGTTGGGCTCTTTCATTCTACCACCAGTTTATTTTGAATTAATTAACTGTATAGTTCTAACCTCACTATAGAGTGCAACAGGGTTCAGGCAGTAAATTCATTGTCTCTATAAGGGAATTGAAGATAACTTATAAACTGTTAAAAGACAGCATTACTGTGAGCTGCGAGGTTATAATCAATGGTATATGCTTTTGTTGAAGCCATCAGCCCGCACTATTTCAACTTTTAAAAATTTTAAATAACTGTTTAGCAGCAGAATTTCTGGTGAAAAACTACATTATCCATGATTCTGCAAAAAATCTCCCACCAGTCAGAGAATCGAAACAGAAAAATTCACGCCAAAAGAGCATTTTAGGGCCCATCCACCCTCATGAAGCACTGCGAATTATGTGATAGTCAGTCTCCCTACACTCTCAAACTACTTAAATAAAAAATCAAATCCTTTTTAATTTGTCATTCACAATGTTTCTAGGGATTGTAGTTCTTTGCCTCATTAAAGCCAGTGTGGACACAGTCTTGTATTTTTTTTGTTTGTTTTTTTGGTCTGTTAGAACTCTTTAACGACGACTTTTTTTGGGGGGGGGGGAAATTACTGTAAAAATACTTCCAGAACCAAGGCTGCTGAAAAAGTGGATGGGCACTGTTGTACTCTATTGTAAAAAGATATCTGAAATCTGCATTCCCATTTTTGTATTTGATACAAGAAGTTAGAATGTTTCATTCATGTACAAGCTTCTTTTCTGTAGTGTAAGAATGTAGGCAGTTACAGTAGATCACTTGGATATTTTTTACTGTTCCCACAGTGTTCCACTCTATTCAAGAAAGAATGTAATAAATGCCTTCAGGTACAGCTTCAAAAACTTCAAATATCAACAATCATCAATCCATTTTTACTATCCTCTTCAGACAGTTAAAATACCAGCTTTGGTGTTCAGCTCTCTAGCTCAAAATTCTGGTTTACTAACCAAACGAGTGGGGGAGGGTTATAGGAGAAAATAATTATTGCAATTATTATTGCCTTACTTTAAACTATCTTTCAGACACACAGAATGCATATTGTGCAACTTCTGTGAGAAAGAGAATTAAATTTCCTGTGTTTATTTTACTCATTTGCATAATTTTGGTAACTAATTATTTTTGTCTATTATATTCACACTCAAATCATCACACGAATAGCTTTTTATGTTGAATGATCTTCATGAGTGGTGTTTAAACATTTCTGTCTGTTTTATTCATTTAAAGAAACATTTAGAATAAGGGCTGACAGAATTAATGTAAAATATTAATTTTTAGTGCATGCAATGTTGCATTAAATTAAATGTTAACTTACTAAAAATGTACTAACTAAAAAATTTATATTTTACTCCATTTACAGCCCTAATTTAAATGCCTGAAGTGAGTTTACTACAGGCAATAAACCATAAAAACAAATAAAATTGTGATAGATGCCAATGTAAGCTCACTGGCAGGAAAAAAATATACTGGTTTTAATGAATTTCCCTGTTTGTCTCCATTTTTGTTTTGGAGCCATTGCATGCTGCCCGTTGCTTGAAAGACCATCATCTACATCCATGCTCGTACATGTCTAGCAAAAAAAAAATGTTTGTATGGACACTGTTACATAGAAGCTAATCTCATGTGTTCTTCTGTTTCTGCTTTGAGTAGGAACCATGTGAAGCCTCAGACGAGAGCTAATGATGGTCTGTCTTCCACTGTGTCCCCGATGGCTCTTGTGGATGGACTGTCTGGTTTGCACAGTCCTCAGCCTCCCTCCAGCGCCGGGCCAGTGACGTCATCCACCGAGCTCAACTCATCCTTTCCACACCTAGCTTCCAATGATCCAAATGATGATGGTACCATGGCGGGACGTGGAAGGTTTGTCAGGTTTTCCTCTCTTAATACTGAATGTCATCTATTGTAACAATATAAATGTCTTTACTGTCACTTTTGATCAGTTTAAAAGGTCCTAGCTGAATAAAGGTAGTAATGGCTTACAAAAAAAAATCTTACTGACCCCAAACTTTTAAATGGTAGTGTATAAATGATCAAAATAGTCATTAGTTGCTGCCCTACTTCCTTTCCAAATCTCATGTGACCTACAAAATGTAATCCTTTAATTTTATTTTAGTTTAGCCTTGTGAACTAGTGCAATTATGGCGTGTTTCACCTCTTTGGAATGTCATTTTAATTCAAATTCAATCAGATTGCACATTTTGTAAATTTGTATTAATCTTTTGTTTCAGGAGAACGACATACAGAGGCACTCGAAGGCGGCGAGAGGATGATCGCACAACAGTAATACGTTTCTATTTATTGTGTTGCTGATTACAGTTAAACCTCTTTCTATTTATGCCGCCTTAATTGTTTTTTTTCTTGCTTGTTTCTACAGAGACCAGTTCCCCTGTCTCAAGTCAAGGTACCACCCCCCAAGTTTGACCTGGCTGCCTCCAACTTCCCTCCGCTGCCTGGCTGCTCTGCCAGTCTGCAGGGGGAGCCTGTGCTGGAGAACCGCCTCTCTGATGTTGTACGGGGCCTGAATAGGGAAAAAGTATGTTAATATAAGATAAAAAAGTTTTCACACCACTTTGATTGTTTTTTTTGTTTTGTTCATTGCTTGTTGTTTTATTTCTCTCCAGCAACAAAATTCAAACAAAGAGCCTGCTGTGAGTCCTGCAGCCCCAGCCTCAGGGGAGACTGTCTCCAGGCCCACCCAGCCTGTAGCCAAGATGACTGCTCACATCCCTGATCCTGCGACCTCCAGGTAAGCGATTGTTATAAATTGCTGGCATTCTGAATCCTGTTTTTATTAGTGTCTGAGTTTTGCTACTTGTGTTTTGTAGCTCCAACCACCTGGAGAAGAAACCGGAGACGGTGGAGCCTCCGGTCTATAAAGAGACGTCTGTGACCTCTGCCCCCGTCGCAGCCGTGCCACCCAACCCTGCCCCAACAGCATCTGATCCAAAGCCTCAGGCCACCTCGGCCACGCCTGCAGCCCCCCAATCTAACACTGCCCCCTCCAGTTCCCCCGCGCTGGTGAGTTATAGCGTCTCTCAGGGTGATGGTTATATTTAGAAGGGCCAAGTAGTCAGTGGCATGAGTGTCTTTAGGTTCAAGGCCCTGTTCTTTTTCTCATTATCTCTCTCCACTTTTTCATTCTTTCTAGTCTGTCCTACAAATTAAACCACCCTGTTTCTAGATTTAAGTTTTTTTATTTTTTTTTTTATTTTTGTATTTTTATATTTACATAGTACAGTGTATTCCTACATATTACAATACATTTTATTGTATATTTACATATTTGTTTACTGTTACATGTATTTTTTGTAGTGTAAATATTGCAGTGTAATATATTACTACCATGTAACTTATTTTTTTATTTGTTTTTGAAAAGTTTTGTTAAAATGTGAATTCTATATCACAAAATGTTGGGTAATGTATGTTTTTACCACATAATACAGTAAAGATATTTGGCTTTTAAAGGGGTCATATGATGCGATTTCAATTTTTCCTTTCTCTTTGGAGTGAT
>NW_015544165.1:1889093-1895677 GCF_001515605.1 Sinocyclocheilus anshuiensis
TTGACTGCGCGCAACGTCGTTTTGCGTGGCGGTGTGCACGACATTTTTTGTAATTTTCTGCGCAATTCCACTTCCGAAGATGCACGAGTTCAAAGCGACTCTAGCCGAACATGCACGTCTGTGCCAGCATTTGTGTGAAACAGAAGCAGTTTGAACCTTAAACCGCATAAACACATTTCATTACACCAAATACACAAAATAATGTTCTTTTTAGCAGCATCATATGACCCCTTTAAACTAATTAATCAAAACTATTATCAATATGCACTACCGTTCATCATTTTTACAGAAGTGTTTCATGCTCACCAAGTCTGCATATATTTGATTGAAAATGTTAATATTTTGAAATATTACAATTAAATTTTTTATTTTAAGATATTTTAAGATCTGAGTGTATAAATCTATAAAAAATATATATCTTATTAATATAAATATTTTCTGTGGTTAGCTCTATGGTTGAACCTTTGAAATCAAAGAAATTATGATGGCACTAAATATTAGTATTGTAATTTTACTGATGTTGGGTAAAATTGTCATTATTTTTATTATTATTAATACCCTCTTTTATTTTACAGTACAATGCTATTTTACAATAGTAATATGTATTTTCTTTAATTCATTTTTTTTCTTTGGTTCATGTGCCTTTTATTTATTTATTTACGTATGGTTCACATGGTCAAATACATTAACCCCCTCCATCTAACTCAACACTAAAACAGACATAGATTCAATGAAGTCTCCCAGACATTTCCATATACCACAGCTATTCAAAGTTGTGTAACCTATCTTTGAATATGTAGTTAAGATGTGTCTCCCAATACTTAAAGGCTAATGCTAATTCAGAAGACTTAAAAATTTTCTCCTCTTCTCTTCAGGAACCTCGCAAGCTCAGTTACGCTGAAGTATGCCAGCGACCACCTAAGGATCCCCCTCCTCCAGCATCCACTTCCAGCCTCAACAATGGAAGCACACAGCCTCTGAGAGAGCTACGCGTCAACAAGGTGGAGGAGCAGCCCTCCAGCCCTGCAAACAAACAGGAGAGGCCTCAGGAAACGGGGGGAAACTGCAAGGCCAGGGAGGGCCGACTGGCCCGTGACTCCCAGAGCTTTTCTCGCAGCAATGGACCCCCCAGAACCAGTACAGGGGGGTTCAAGCTACGGGAGCAGCAGAGACGCCCTCCTTTTGGCCATCGCGGTTCCCCCCAGGGAGGTTCCAGACACACTGGAAAAGAGCAGAACATCCCCCCCATATCGCCAAAGTAAAGACTCTAACAGAAATCCTTAATGTATGAATATTTACACACGCATAATATATATATATATATATATATGGGTGTGTATATGTATATATATGTGTGTTTGTGTATATATATATATATATATATATATATATATATATATATATATATATATATAGAGATATATAGAGATATATAGATATATAGATGAAATATGATATAAAATTCAAAATGTAAAATGGTATTCACCTCTCCTGCCTGGAGCACTTCCAGAGGATAAGTCTCATGAAGTGACAATGCACAGACTTGGGTATCCAGGCAAAATGGGCATCAGAAATTGGATCCAGTTGTTGCTTGCTGAAGGACGCCATTGAATAGGAAAAAAAAAATCATTTTATGCTTCTAACTTGACAATGTCCCTTCAGAATGTAAATCCCAATGATTCATCTTTTTCTTTTCTTTTGTTTTCGGTTGCTTCATTTGCAATCACAGGACACTGGGCGCAGGACCCCCGGGGTGGTTTGACCGTGTAAATCAACCTTTGTGTGGAAGGATGTGGTTTGCTTTAGAGTCGATTCATCTGGGATTTAGATCCCGTGTAGAATACGCCACTCGTGCTTGAGTGAATAATTTCGCAAGTATCTTTAGGGCTGACAGTGCGATTTGGTCTGGAGTTTTGCATTAGTTCGTGTGACATACTGTAGCTCGTGATTAATTCTGGAACGGGTGTTTGGATTTACTTACGATCAACTTTGGAGCCTTGTTAATGATTCAAATATATAGCCTACTGTCACTTCGTGAAGTCAGAGCCTGCCAATTATGATGCTGTTATGTCACTGATTTGCTGATGGGTGATTCGTTTCTTTTTCATTTTATGTGTGATTTTGTCATTGTTTTTGTAGCTAGTTTGAGTAACCAACAGCCTGTGAATGATAACTCTTAACAGTCAGGTACATAGGCACTCATGAACTTTGTCATCTCAGATTTGTTCTTTTTGTTTTTGTGCATTCTCCTTCCTGGACTGCTCAACTGTCCACTCAAATATCCTGAAAATCAGTCAGGTTCTTGACCATGTTTACAACAAGGTGGTGGTGGTGGATTGGAATATTGCAAGGCAGAGTCAAGAATCATGTTCGTTATGTGGATTGGTTCTTAGTTAAGAGGGTTTCTTATATTCATAATCAGTACATTCAGAGTTGATTGATTGTATGGAGCTGTTGGTGATGATGATATAGGTCAAGCTGGTCTGAAGTTTAGTTTCTATCCATTACTGTTGAAATGATAAAATATGGTTACCACTGTTATATCAAAGCAATTGTTTCTAAATTAAGGCACATTCAGCTTGTCTTTTTGGGTTTCATTGGAAGAAATCCTGAATTTTTCAGCTTTTGGTCATTTGGCAAACAAATTCAACAGTGCTGGTCTCTTTCAAAATAATGTTTGATGATTTATGTGCAAATCTAATGCCCAGAGTGGGTTATCTGGCTCAGGGTTGACGTTTCATCTCATTCCTGTCATTTACAGCACCAATACTGGTCTCATATTTATATGAACTTCCAATTCGGCAATGCTTAAAAGGCACAGTAATTTCATGCAATTTTATAGTTTGAAGGAGTTGAGATTCAAAGGAGAATTGAATTGTTATATGCTTGATATCCCCTGAATATGTCCTCCATGAATTGTAATACAAACCCCATATTTAAACTAATACATTTCTTCCTCCCTAAAATGAGCATTTTGACTGTTGGATAAATGTCAATATCTGTGCAAAATCCTCTCGTTATGATTGCTGCAAGGTTTCTTATAGCTTTGCCATGGTAATGTGAGTGTTGTCATTGCTATGCCAATGCAAGCATTTTTTTTTTTGAACAGGGTGGCATGTGTTTGGGTAATTAGAAATTGACAGTTGCTTTGGTAGATGGTACCTGATAGTGACTGTGAGGAAAATGAATAGCAGGGATGCGTTCACTACAAAAATTGCTGTGGTGAATTGGTGCTGTTATTTGAATGTTTAATCAGGAGGATACAGTATTGCTGTTCAATTCGTTGTAGAGTTTTGCTTTTAAAAAAAATGTTTAAATTTATTTTAATTCTGCTGTCCATTCCCCATGCAACCCCCTGTCCCTTGTAAGTTTGTTATCATGACTTACGTACAAAAAGACATTGGGAGAGAATCACAGATTTAACATTTGTTTTTTATTTTTATTTTTTTGAGATTTCAGCAGAGAAAATACTTGATGCATTTACTAGAGGCTTAGTAATGCGGTAAATCACTGGGGCTTTTTTTTCTTGTTTTCATTAATGAATATGAGAAGCTAGTGGTTTAGAATAATGAAATGCACTAAATTGTTTTTAAAAAATCTTATTGTTATGTAATGTGAAATTATACTAAGAGCATAAGGTAATGATATTGATGTTAACAGGCTTGCAGAAATCTACAGAAAATAGCAAATTTCTCTGTAATATTTGGGTTATTACTGTTAATTGATTTAGGGGTTGGTGTGGCAAAGGGAAGAATTGTATAACAATGGATTGAAGTGAGACACTAAATTCTAGCGGTCTGCATAAAATGTCACAAAAAGAAAATAAATAATTTTGTTTTGGCCTTATCCTTGACTGGTTCATTTGCTGTATTATTTCTAATTTGTTAAACTGTTTTGTGTTGCCTTTGTCTGGTTAACAATAAATGTATAGAGATTTAAAGTAGATACAAAATATATATGAAGGAATATAGATAATTTATTTTCCCTAAGAAGGGGCTTTTAGTTAGTACTGTTACTGTTTAGTTATTTCAAATATAGTAAATTACAGAGTTTGTCATTTTTCCCAGATATTTCCTGATGTACTGTACACTACCATTCAAATGTTTGCTTTTGTCCACTGAGGCTGCATTTATTTGATCAAAAATACAGTAATATTGTTTAATATTAACATATTGTAAAATGTAATTTATTTCTGCGATGGCAAAGCTGAATTTTCAGTATCGTTACTCCAGTCTTCAGTGTCACATGATTTTTCAGGATTTGTTTTAATATGCTGATTTGCTGCTCAAGAAGCATTTCTTATCAATGTTGAAAACATGCTTTGTTTTTGTGGAAACCATAATACTTGTTTTGGGATTTTTAGAATAAAAAGTTCAAACTGCCGTTTTAAATATTTTTTGTAAAAATGTAAGTCTTTACTGTAAGTCTTGATCAATTTAATGCATTCTTGCTGAATACAAATACTAATTTTTAGTATATATACAGTGGTGTGAAAAAGTGTTGGCTCCCTTCCTGATTTCTTATTTTTTGGCATGTTTGTCACACTTTAATGTTTAATAGGATAATGATCACTCCCTATAGTCGTTTCTCTATACCCGCCAGTGAATTTGAAACAAGTGTAAGATCAATAGCTGCTTCTGTTCCTGTTCTTACATTAATCCTTGTTCCCCTTCCATCATTTAAACATACTAAATCCTTAATCTCCATTAATTCTTCAATCACTATTCCATTCCCATCATTACAATTGTCCCATAACGTGCTATGAGCATTAAAATCTCCGCAACATATGATTTTCCCTTCTAAATGTACAATCAATTCATCCAATACCTCTAGTGATAATCTTTTACATGGATTATAAAAATTTATAATTTTAACATTTCCTTTTTTTTCCAATACTTCTATTATTATAAATTCCAACTCCTTTCCTTTCCCTAAAACCTTATATTGTATTCCTTGTTTTACAAATATTATACACCCTCCCCCAATATCTTCCTCTCTATCCCTGCGTATACTATCATAACCTTTAATACTAAAATCTAAAACTGGTTTAAGCCAGGTTTCCTGAATGCATATGATTTCTGGTTTCTTTTTAAACCCTTTTATAAAACCTTTAAACTCTTGACCATTTGCTAACAAGCTTCTTGCATTCCATTGTACAATATTCAAGTTGTCTTATCACCTGCATCTCCCGACTTCCCATCAACTTCCAGCCTTTTATTGATATTTTCCCAAGACATGTTGTTTATACCCAAAAAAATTTCAGCTCCCTTCACAATTATTTTAATTTTCTCTGTTTTGTGTCTGACTTGGTCCGTACAATTAATTACATAAGCAATGAACAAAATCAGCCTATCCACTGTCAGTTTTGTGCTGCTTTCCACTGCTTGACCAATCTCTTGTCTCAAGATGTCCTTATCTTTGTCAGTATCATCACTTCTCCTTTGCTCTTGGACCTTCTTCACTGCCTCTGCATAACTTATGTTGTTTACCACTTTCACTTGTTCAATTTCCACAGCTCTCTTCCTTACATTACATCCACTGTATGTTACCCTATGTTGCCCCCCGCAATTACAGCACTTGTCTTGTACCTTCTCTTCACAATTTTCAATTCTATGATCACCTCCACACTTAGGGCATCTTTGTTTTCCTTTGCACACCGCTGCTATATGTCCATATCTCTGACATCTATAACAGCGGAGTGGGGGAGGAATATATGGCCTCACTGCATAGCTCATATATCCAATTTTGACTCTTTCTGGAAGCACTGAATCCTGAAACTCCAAAAGAACTGATAAACTATCAACCCTTTCCCCATTCATTGTTTTTTTTAACCTTTTTATTGTACTCACTTCACCTCCAGAAATACTTTGTTTGAGCCTTTCTAGATCTTCTTCGATTGGAATGCCTGTTATCACTCCCGGTTTCATTCGTCTCACCCAACATCTTCCTTTCGTTCACTTTTTTCTTGCAAACATTATCAATTTTTAGTGCGTTGTTTTTTTGTTCTTCTGTTTTACATATTACCAACAGGCTTCCATCTCTCAAAATCTTAGCCGTATCCACTTCTCCTAACTTTTTCTTCAACTCTCTAGACAATGCTATTGGACTTAGATTAACCTGTTCATCTTCCTTTCTGAATTTAAGAATTACTTTATATTCCTCTCTTACGACCTTTTTACGTACAACCCTATTATCTTCATCTGAGCGGTTTCCTTCTAAGCCCCTTTTACTGGTTTGGCCAGTTTATGTCAACCGCCGTAGACTCCAAACACGACAAAGTCCTCCAAAACGTGCTCAAGCGAGAGAGCTCGCCTGCTGCTGTTCACCTCCTTCAAACTATGTGAAGTGATGACGCCGAGGGCTGGTCTACTTCACTTTGTCAGGCAGGTCCTATTTAAGAGATTTCTTGATTGCGAACAGTTGTGGCAGTAATCAGGCCTGGGTGTGGCTAGAGAAATTGAACTCAGGTGTGATAAACCACAGTTTTAACAGGGGGGCAAACACTTCTTCACACAGGGCCATGTAGTTTTGGATTTTGTTTTCCCTTAATAATAAAAACCTTCATTTAAAAACTGCATGTTGTG
>NW_015544165.1:1896957-1926746 GCF_001515605.1 Sinocyclocheilus anshuiensis
TCTCGGCATGATGTCTAGCTTTTGAGGATCTTTTGGTCTACTTCACTTTGTCAGGCAGGTCCTATTTAAGAGATTTCTTGATTGCGAACAGTTGTGGCAGTAATCAGGCCTGGGTGTGGCTAGAGAAATTGAACTCAGGTGTGATAAACCACAGTTTTAACAGGGGGGCAAACACTTCTTCACACAGGGCCATGTAGTTTTGGATTTTGTTTTCCCTTATTAATAAAAACCTTCATTTAAAAACTGCATGTTGTGTTTACTTGTGTTATCTTTGACTAATATTTAAATTTGTTTGATGATCTGAAACATTAAAGTGTGACAAACATGCAAAAAAATAAGAAATCAGGAAGGGGGCCAACACTTTTTCACACCACTGTATATATAAAAAAAAACAATTTAAGACACCATAATGAATTTTGAATGGTAGTCTTTATGTAAGGGATACTGTGCAGACATTATCACACATACACAAAATGATGTGTATAATTACAAAGTCATAAAGTTTGATAAATCTCAGACTAATTTATCTAACTGCTATTCTGGAGGGTACATTTTAATAAAAGCATAGGCAAATGGCAAATACATGTCAATTTCCAGATACAGTCATCTCAAAACTGTAACATCTCAAAAACCCATTGAAAATACAATTTATTCAGTAACTTGTCACAGTAAACTATCAATTTTTATAACACTGTTTCATTTGATGTTTCTTTTTCAAAAAAGTGTACTGTAACAGGAAAATAATCTACAGTGTGAAAGCGTCATTCCCTCAGGAGCCCCTCAGCACCGGGCCCATCGTGTGCGTGTCTATATTTGGCACAAACAGTAGCCTACGGTATGTGAAGGATGGCCTCTCACAGACGCGCATAACTAATTTTAGCCATATTTCTTGCCGCATTTCCACGCTACAAGTGTGTTTCGCCAATACAAACAGACGGATAAATGGCGTTTTAAAACGGTTTGTCACTTCCTCTCGTGACGTCACTGTGTTTGTGTTGAACGCTGGCACACACTGACAGATTAGCTACAAACCTGCAGCTGTTTTAATTTCTTGCAGGTTCTTTTAACTCTTAATCGTCTTCGATTACATACTTTGCGTCTTGCTTTTGTTTTATTCGAGCACTTGCGCCTAAGAAGATCCAGAGGTAAGAAAATATGTTATTTCACGTCCCGGGTGTCGAAACTAACGTTAGCTCCAAACGGCTAGTTCACTCCGGTAGGACGCATACAGCAATGAGTAATAAAGATAAGCATAAGCCTGTCTTTTTATTTAATTTAGATGCAGCCAGACTTCTTTGTTGACTGGCACTATTAGGCCGTCATGTTTTCGACTTTATTTGCTTGTTAAAGCTTGTGTCTCTTCGCTAGCTGGTCTGTCATGCGACCTTTTGATGACAGCATGACAAGAAGACGAGACGAACAGCAAACAGCCCATTTGCTTTATTTATTAGCATGACCATGTTGCATGCATGCTTTGATCAATATTTATAAGACAGATCGAGTGAGTCAGGCACCTGCTACACAAAGAATAACTATATGATATTAGTATATAAACATGTCTGAAGCTTGATATAACCCACTATAGTATTACCTAGACCTAGATGGAGTAGCGAAATTTGCCAAAATTAAATATTAATGAATGAACAGATGTTTCGAAGAGATACATTATTTACCCTCATTACCATATGGACAAAATATATAAAAATGAATGTGTGAAAAAAAAAAAGATTTTGGAAATGAAGAAGTGAAAGATTAAATAAATACAGTAGTCTATAAACAAAACAATAAATAAAAACAGCTAAAACTATTGCAAAACAGTATGTACTTTATTTTAACATTATAGGCAAATTGATGTAAAAAATAAAGTACTAATTTTGATGAGAAATTAAACATAATTTATTTAATATTTGTTTATTAATTATTTATTTGTATGCATCTGTTTATTTTTAATATTTGCAAGGTTATTAATATATATAAATATATATATATATATATACAATTTATTATAAATATATATCATATTATAAATAAATATATTATAAATATTTATTTGTATTATTATTTAAACATTTATTTGTTTAACATGTATTTATTGACATTTATTCTATTTATTTTGATGATTGTCTGATTATTATTATTATTATTATTATTATTATTAAATAAATTGTAAATGTGGCAGTCAGCATATCCCCGTTGACATAAAGCAGTACTGAATACACTATTGGTATCGTCTTTAAAGAGATTGAATGATTGTATGATTCCTAATGTAAAGATATTACTTGTTCTATCAACTTCATTCTCTTGTTAATCAGTTTTCTGTTTTCTTTTTTCTTGGATTATTTTTCTCACTTTCACAGCCATCTCATTTTGGTGTGGTGTCACCCGGTCTGGGTGAAATGTCCTTTAGTTCCACATGAGCTCTACTATGTGGTACATCATGCAGAGTATTCAGAGCAAATACTCATTGTCGGAAAGGCTCATTCGAACCATAGCTGCCATTCGCTCCTTCCCACATGATAATGTGGAAGACCTTATACGCAGGGTGAGTCGTGTTACCAACGCTTTAAAAAGTCTTTCATATATTGCGTTCTGAATGAAAATGTGCTTCTTTCTCAGGGAGCAGATGTGAACCGGATGCATGGCACGCTGAAGCCCCTGCACTGTGCCTGTATGGTGGCTGATGCTGATTGTGTGGAGCTTTTGCTGGAGAAAGGTGCTGAGGTACAGTGTAACAAGAATAATTCTTTTTGAGTTTGCAAACTAAAGTCAATTCCCTAAATTCAGTGTTTTGACAGTTTAAAAGTAAAGCGTGCAATTTTGTTGCCACTAGTGGTGGAGAAATTACACATTTTACTGTTAAGTTGTTAATGGCTGTGTGGCAAGTAAGTGATTAAAGGTCTTTTCAAATCTAGTTTAAAACATGTTAAGTTTTTTTTTTCTTATGTTTTGAATAATACACATCTTAATCTTTATTTTTCAAAAAGTTATTAAATTTGTTTTTTCAAGATAAAAGTATTTATTTACAAATATCCCAAATTAGTATTTTATAAATATCATTAATTTTTTGAGGGGTTGCACTACATGATATTTTGAAACCCTAAACTAACCTTGACTTGTTATAAAAAGGTCAAAATATATTATTGTCTTTAATACTCAGTCATGCGGATCTGCAGGGGTCCTCTCTATGACATCATTTCCTGTTTTGTTTTTTTTCCTGTATATTTTTGCTTGTTGGTTGCTGCACATGACTTTGATTTGGCAGACTAAAGTTTTTAATATTAATGAGCAATGAGAAAGTTTTGTTCAAATATATGTACACTACCGTTCAAAACATTTTGGGGACAGTATGATAAAAAAAAAAAAAAAAGAAGAAATTAAAACTTTTTCAGCAAGGATGCATTTAATTCATCAAAAGTGATAGTAAAGACATTAATAATAATACAAAAGATTTATATTTCAAATAAATTCTGTTGATGTGAACTTTCTATTCCTCAAAGTATCCTGAAAAAAATGTATCATGGTTTTCACAAAAATATATTTTTTTCATGAGTCTGTTTACTTCATTATCATATCAGGAAAGATGCATCACCCCTACATTTTTACTTAATTTTTGACACAATTTTAATTCAGAATTAAAAAAAAAATAATAATAATTTTCTCACCCAGGTAAACGCCTTGGATGGCTACAACCGCACTGCCCTGCATTACGCAGCGGAGAAGGATGAGGGTTGTGTGGAGCTGCTTCTAGAATACGGGGCCCAGCCAAATGCTCTGGACGGCAACAAGGATACGCCACTGCACTGGGCTGCCTTCAAAGATAACCCCGAGTGCGTACGGGCCCTATTAGAGAGCGGCGCGTGCCCGAATGTCCGGGATTACAATAACGACACACCCCTCAGTTGGGCAGCCATGAAAGGCAACCTGGAGAGTGTCCGTGTGCTGCTAGAGTACGGCTCTCAAGTCCACGTCACCAACCTAAAGGGCCAGACGCCTATCTCGCGGCTGGTGGCGCTGCTGGCTCGGGGCCTGGGCACGGAGCAGGAGGAAGAGTGCCTGGAGCTGCTTTGCCGTGCCGCGGGGAGGATCGAGATCCGCAGGGCCGACGGCTCTTTACCACGTGAGCTCAGTAAAGATCCTCAGTTACTGGCTCGACTCGCTAGCCTCGTAGCCCAACCGCCCTCGTTACGAGCGTTGGCGCGCTGCACCGTTCGTAACAGCCTGGGAGTTCAGTACCTCCCATCTGCGGTGAAACACCTCCCGCTTCCAGAGTCAGTGAAAGAATATGTGCTCCTCAGAGACTGAGCGAGAAGACTGTCCTTAATGTCAGACGTGGAGGAGGTAGATGTCTTCCGTGTACGTGAACATGTGATTGTAATCAGACTGCAATCTGAAGTGTGTCTGTCCATATACTGTGGGTGAATAAGTGAGGAAGGTTCACATTTCTTTTGTTGCTATAATGTCATCAAGCAAATTCAGACTTTGGTTGCAGTACAGTTATGTGCTTTGGTGCAGAGAAATACTGATCAGGTAGGAGAGAGATAATGCACTTATGAACCCATAATGTTAAAATATCAGTAGATAATATGTGAAACACTAATTGCAAAAACAAGAAAATAATTTAAAAATATTATTTACCAGTAAATCCTATGTACACACAAATAACACTTTAACAGCACTTATAAGTTATAATTATATATTACATTTGTTTCAAACTTATACTTGAAGATAAAGTTTTTATTTATGCATACATTTTTTTAAGATAGTAACTAAAACCTTTAGATTAAATTTTAAAGTCAAATAAATATTAACATTTTTGTTAAATAATTTTATGAGGCTTTCCAGTCATCAAAAATAATCCTGGAAAAGTGGGTGAAATTTTGCCAAAAATATAGTAAATTTGCCACAAAGTAACCTTGTTTTATATTTGTTTACTAATCTCTGGCATTTTGAAGCAGAACAATGTAAGAACACTTCATTGGATTTCAAATCAATATCTATTTCTGTCCATCTATCACTTTGGTAATTATGAATCTTTCTCTTGAAAACTACCTGGTTTAGTGTGTTGAATTGTATTACTTTTTTGGTGCTGATGATTGCAGAAAGTGAGCTGTACTTTTGCGTTTGAGATGAAAACACAGCAAACCTTAACAAGAATATTCTATGTCAGTAATGGGAATGTTCATTTTTTTTAGCTTCACAGTGTCATGTTGGCATGATCATTCCAAACGCTTGCAGACCGTGAATGGGATGTCTTAAATGAATTAATGTCAACACTAGTGTCACATCTTGTGAACCTCAACAGATTTTTTGCAGTTGTTTTCATTTCACTGTTGTTATATTGCTTGATTAAGAAGTATGTAGTGCTTACATCTAGTTTTATGCATGCAGACTAACCAGTAAAAGCCTCCATGCATTGTTCAAGAGTCTTACTGCAGTTTTTCTCCAAACCAAGTGAATCACGAACGTGATTATGAACACATCATTTGCCTTCTCAATGACATAAAACCTTAGATGAGTTATGTGTGTGTAATTTTAACCAGTAGAGGGTGCTGGAATACCACATGATATAAAACAGTCAGCTAAAGCTACAGAATTTAGCAATTTACCTTGTTTGTAAAATAATAATAATATTTTTTCTTGAAAGAAACAGACATATCAGACCTTCAGGAAAAAATCAACTCCGTTTTAATAACCTATATTTATTTATAATAGCTAAATAAACAGACGTCGTGCAGCCATTGCTTACTAAAGACTATTTAATATTAACTAGCAAAAGTGTACATTTGATTATGAACATTTTCTGTAAGTTTTTAAGACTTTAAAAACGCTCTCCGTGAAGCCATGTTTTTTTGTTTTCTGAATAGGAAATTTAATAACGAGAAAGAAGCATATTTTAATTGCATACATTTCACTTCCTAACTTCAGCAAATGAATTTGTGTTTTGCATCATGCTTTATTTAAACTCCTAAGCACAGGATGTCCTCTTTAAGAGAATGTAAATCAGTCAGGAAAGAAACTACAGCAGGACTGAATAAAGGCCCTCTGCAACTAACTTTCCTCTGCTTTCAAAACCATCACCTTCAGTTCACATCACGATTTTAATCTTAATCATTGCTTTACATAGTTAATGCACAGAAAAATCAGTATTTTACGCTCAATAGCAGACTGAATCACCAACCACTTGTAAAGAGAGTTAGTAAAACTGGGATGAGAACAAAATATTGTTCATGACATAATCTAAGGGTATGAATGATTAAAAACGTTGGCAAAAGAAATATGATTTTCAGTTTACATATTTATTTATTAAAAAATGCAATCCACTTTTATATTTTATTTTTCCATAACAATTAGATTTTTTAAATATATTAATAATCTCGACCCCCCTGGTTGAGAACCACGGTTCTAAAACAAGTCAGTGTAGTGCCTTACAAAGATTTTAAACCTGGAAGACACTCTGAAGCTTCTAAAGTCTTTAAGAAAAAAAGTTTGGGATTAATATTGAAAATTAAATTACAAATGAAATTTAGCTAACGAAATACAGATGATAACAAATTCTTGACATTCGTCCTTATTTATTTTCACAATTTAAAATAATCTATTTTAGAGTAAGAACTGTGGTAAGAACATGATTTACATTAACATTCATAGCAACATTCAAAGTTCGTGCCAAAATGTTATAACATTATTACAGTCATAAAATAAATAAGCTAGAGTTTATTAATCAGAACGAATCAGAAAAAAAACAAGCATCAACAGTGTGAATTTTGAACAACCACCCCAGGTGAGCGTTGAGGGACCGGGGTAGTGTGTGACGCCAAAATCTCGCGATACTTCACGGGGAGGGGCGTGTCAGATTCCAAGAGAGGCGAGAGAGAGCGAGAGAGAGAGAGCGAGAGAGAGAGAGGGGCGCTGTGGTAAGTTTGTAAACATTCTTCATTTGTCAAAAATGTGGAATCGATGATTGTCTTGATTTGAAACAATGTCCAATTGTTTTTATATCCGTTAACAAGGTTTGTCTGTGATCAAGAGTAACTTTTATGAGGAGACTGTGAGGCTGTCAGATTGGCAGTGGGTTACCAGCCGAAGTCTGCGCGAAACTGCGGGCTCGTTCAGAGCTCTTGACAAGCGAGAGAAGAAAATCTTAGGGACGGATATCTGCCCCTAACGTCATGTATTATCTTGTATATGTATATGCCATATTACTATATACTATAGAGTTTTTAATTTTGTGTCAGTATGTACGTTTATTTGCTTATGTAAAATTACATATTTGATATCACGGTCAGTTTGTTTGCGTCAAAGTGCTCTTTGCATACTTTTGTTTCTGGGGGGGATAGAGCGGCCTGTACGCTCTGTGAATTCCATTTTTGAGTGGGATTTCCGTGCGCCAATGAGACGCAACTAATAATCGTGATTGACATTTATTGTAGCCAAACAGCAATTCGATATTTTTGATTGACGAGCATGTGACCAATCAGAACATGGGTAGGGCGGGCACATGCGGGAAAAGGCTGGCTTTAAAGTTGGCATGTTCGCAAGACGTCAAGCTAGCATGGGTTTACTAAATAGTTAGCGACGTTTATTTTCGGCGAGGCCACCAGAAATGATCGTTATTTTTTGGTGTGTTGCAGCAATCCAACATGGAAGGTAGAAATTGCACATTAAAGTGTCATAAAACTGTATTTAAAACAAAACTCAGCAACCGTGCATTGTGTTTTAGTACACATTTCCATAAAAGTTCTATTTTTGTTGCTTACAGAGACAACCATGATTTGAAGTAGGATAAATTACTTTTCATATTTTACTTTAAATACTTTTCATATTTTCAACTAAACTTTTTTCTAAAAGGTTTAGAAAAAAGGTGCTTTGCAGTAATTACTGTTAAATTAAGGTAGATGTTTTTTAAAGAGGTCAACCCCACAAAAATGCAGAATTATAAATCACAAAATTCGCTTGCAATATTTGTTTATGTCTTGTTTGTTTGCTATATAAATATATTATGTAAAGCACCTGCTGTTGATCAGTTTGTTATCCCATGAAATTGTTGTGGGTATTTGGCCAAGATAATTCAGATAAAATAAAGCTAAAAAATAAAGATAAGATAAAGACATCTTTGCTCATAATGCATCTAGTGTGAAAAGACGCCTCCTAAAACAGCTGATAACAATCAACTTGATTTTGAGTGCGTGAATGTCCCATCTTAGTGTAAACACCATCTGTATGTCTGAGGACTGTAATTGTAGATATAGGTCATCTTCACATGGCACTTGTTGAATTCCAGTAATGTTACTCTTTGGAATGACTGTACGTCTCCATATAATACATTATCCTCTCAGCAGACATATTCGCTTGTGCACAAGTGAGCATTTTTTGCAGCTGTTACAGTAATTACCTCATTGCGACTTGATTAATGAGAGCTCAGAGCCTAACTTGTTAGTTTCACCTCTGCTATAAGGCATCTGCAGCGGTTCACAATGTGTTAAGTGAAGACGTTTTACAGGAAGGAACTTCGTATGCCAGTTTGACGTCTTTCATATGATGAAATGGGCGCTGTTTGTGACTGCCAGGTCGTTTGTTGAACCATGCTAACCATTAAAAGTCAGAACTGTGAATGAAGGATTATGTTATGATTATGTAAGTTGTCCTGGCAACGGTTGTATATAGGATAATATAATTGACAGCATATAATGATAGTTGCCCGGATGCGACAGTAGAGTAATAGAGCAGACCAAATAACACCGTTTCAAATATCCAGCAGACCAAATAACAGACTGTTCAAATAAAACAGATATTAAGGGTAAACTGCCAGCCGTGCTTGAGTTGATTCTGGGCAACTGTGCTCTTCTAAAGTTATGTAATATTTGGTCTGCTCTAAAAGGTTTGCCGGGCTCATGAAGTACTGTGAGAGAGCTCACAACGATTGAGGGAGATACTGCATGGATATAATGAATTGACAATGTGGGTGGCTGTTTTCGTCAGATTTTGGCAATCACTTCTGGCTTGATGGATCGCTCAGATTTAGGAATCATTAAAATATGATATTCGCATGCCATCATGGTGCTGTAATGTTTAGAGAACCAGCAGAATATGCCAAAATTGAATTGGTATGTCTATTATAATGTAATTAGCTGCTCTTTTTTTAGAACATTGCCATACTGACAGCAATACATCCTGATTTTTTAGCCCAGCCTTTTAATATAATCTTGATGATTATTTGTTCTGGAATTGCTTAAAATGTTTTTGCAGTCAAATCATAGGAACCATCATTTTGACCATACACTGTGGTTTAATGCAAGAAGTAAAGTATGATGAACAATCTGGATAGGAATAATGATGAAGGATATATCACTGTTTTACATTACGGGAACACAACATTTATTTATTATCATTTATATACACTGTTGTTTTGAAGTTTGGGGTCTGCAAAAATTATTTAATGTTTTTGAAAGAAATCTGTATTTTTTTTAAATAAAAAATAGTGAAATCAGTAATATAGTAAATATTATCACAATTTAAAATAACTGTTTTCTGTTTTAATATATTTTAAAATGTAATTTGTTCCTGTGATAATAAAGCTGAATTTTCAGCATCATTACTCCAGTCTTCAGTGTCACATGATCCTTCAGAAATCATTCTAATATGCTGATTTGGTGCTTAAGAAACATTTATTATTGTCAATGTTGAAAATTGTTGTTGTGCTGCTTAATATTTTTGTGGTACATTTAGATTCCTTGATGACTAGAAAGTTCATAAGAACAGCATGTATTTGAAATAGAAATATTTGATAAAATCATATCATAAATGTCTTTACTGTCGCTTTTGACCAATTCATTGCATCCTTGCTGAATAAAAGTATTAATTTCTTTCTTTCATGTTTTTTCCTTTCAATTTCTAAACCCCAAACTTTTGAACAGCAGTGTTTGTACCACTATTACTATACTAATTAGTAGGGATGCACCGATATGAACATTTTGACCGATAACCGATAATTCTTTCTTTTTGAAAGCCGATAACCGATATGTTGGCCGATAAATCTATATCCACATTTTTATATACTTTTTGAGAGCCTGATTACAAAAAAGGTCTCATGCAACTATTAACTATACTAATTAACTATACCTGCATATTTACCTACATATGTTTTTACAGCACTTTTAAAGGACTTAAACAAAGGTTTTTGAGTAATGACGCAAATGAGACAATTTTGAATCAATGTTGCATAATATTATATTGCCAGCAAAATTATTGCAGATATATCGTCACGTGGACATTAGATATATTTCTGGAGAGAAGACACACTGTTGCTGTTTTGTTGACTTGTAGCATGTCCAACATTGTTGCAGCCCCAGTATAAACTGATCTGAAGAGGATTATGGGTTTACAGAGGGGGACTTCAGGTCCACATTGTTCCTAGCAGAATACAGGCCAAGGGAACTGCATTGGGCTACACTGTGCATTTCCTCACCATGGATTTAGCACCGGGCACACTGCAGCCATGCAGACATGGATCTAAAGTTTCATTTGTTCCATTTTCCAAAGCTCAGGTTCACTAAGGTTACATAAATCCAAATCAACCATAAAACACACCATGCACCATAGATCTCCCGTCCCCAACACCATCCGTAGGACCCTTGGCCTTTACCTGCAAGTTACCGAACACCCTCCAAAAGCATTCGTTCCATTCTCTGCTCCCTGTAACCCCCCCTTTCCGTCGCTCCATTTTTGTGGGGTCTCCCTTACTCTCTGGCAGCTCACTCTCCAGATTCCTCATTCTTGGCTCCAGCTGGAGCTATTAATACAGTTTGTTTTGTCAGTTTCCTAGCAGACAGCATCAAACAGTGCACGCCTGAGGCAGATTATAGCCGGACCTTGCTACACCGTCCACCTGCTGAGTAGGAGAAATCCAAGTTAACAGCAGGATGCTGTTTGTCCCCGTGTCGGACCACTAAGGCCCAATTGATCCTGAGGAACGGGTTGCGAATAAAAAAAAAAAAAATGCAGTTCACAGAGTTCCCACAGTCATGAAAAAAAAATCTGGAAATGTGAATTTGAAAAGTCAGGGAAATTAATGACATTTTAAAATGTCTTGGAATTTTTTATAGTGAATATAATTCTCTAAAATTTTTCATAGCTTATAAATAGTTTTTTTTATAAATATAAATATACTATGCAAATTTCCATAAAAGTTCTATTTTTGTTGCTTACAGAGACAATCATGATTTGAAGTAGGATAAATTACTTTTCATATTTTACTTCAAATACTTTTCATTTTTTCAACTAAACTTTTTTTCTAAAAGGTTTAGAAAAAAGGTGCCTTGCAGTAATTACTGTTAGATTAAGGTAGATGTTTTTTTAAAGAGGTCAACCCCACAAAAATGTCAGAATTATAAATGACTAAATTCGCTTGCAATTTAAATAAACAATATTTGTTTATGTCTTGTTTGTTTGCTATATAAATATATTATAAAGCACCTGCTGTTGATCAGTTTGTTATCCCCTGAAATTGTTGTGGCTTATAAATAGTTAAAAAAAAAATATAAATACAGTCTGTTAAATAATTTTTAAAAATCTAATTTTTATGATTTTTTTTTTTTAAATATAGAAATAGAGTTATTGGAAAAGTTATTGTTTACACGGGAACTGCTAATAATGTTAGCTCCTGTATCATCTACTGTGATTCCTCATTTGTAAGTAATTTTGGATAAAAGCATCCTCTTGATGATTCGATGCAAATATAAATGTAAATGCAAAAGTCATGGAAATCCATTGGTCAGATGGTGTGGGAACTCTGAATCCATTGCATTTTTTAAAAACTCAAGCAGTTCACTGCCAGTACTGCCAGCTGTCTTCCTGTTTAAATTGTTGATGATAGACGAACCCAGCTGTTCAGTTTATCTTCAGTAGTGCTATCAAAGATGGTGGATGTTGTCAGAGCCGTGTCCTAGCGACTGGCACTCATGCAGAGATATGTGGTTCTCATGTAGAAGACCAAAAATTAAGTTTGGGTAATTGATTTTGGGAAACTTGATTAATTATACTTGGTATGCTGTTCAGGGTTTCATGTTCTCAGGTGATAACACTGTAAAAAAAGTTTTTTGAAGTTGTTAATAAAACAGATTATTGGAGTATGTTTTACAAGAAATTACTATTTTCAGTCTTTCTACTTCAAAATGTAACTTACCATTTCTTTGTAATTATTTGTGAAATTTACTAGCAATTTCTGACTGAAAATTGTTTCAAAGTAAGTTCTACACCGTTTTTTTCCCCAGTGCCGTTGTAGTAATGTTTTTCGGCAATGAGTCGCTTCTCGATATTTCAGCTAAACAGTTTTTACATATTGCTGCTTTAGCATCCTTTTTGCTTACTGTGAAGTGCATCCCTGCTAGTTTGTAGTTTATCCATGTTGGGTGCACAAAATAATTGTTGACACAATTAAAACATGTAATTGCAAAATGCTAATTAAACATCACTGTTTGGTCAGTGGTTTCGGCCCTCCAAAACTATTTCAGCCAAAACCAAAAATTATTTTTTGTTTTTGATCGCTAAAATTGGTGCATCATAATTTTGTTTTTCATCTTTTTAGGTTCACTTAGTTGGTTATAATGCAGAGACTCTGAGATGTTAAGACAATATCATTGGATTAATAAAGTTTTTTTTTTTTTTTTTTTTGAGGATTCGTTGGAAATAATTAAAGTACAAACATGCTTAAACAGACTTCAGTTACACATGCTTCCTATTCTTTTATATTGCAAACATAATCTTAATCAAAGTGGTCTCAGATTACTCCAGAATGTCTTTGTGAATAATCCATCAAGGCTCTATTTTTGTTTTGGATGGTCAGTTGTAGCACACATTGACGCAGGTGGCCTGTTCTCTGTTCGGCTGATTTATTGTGCCATGGTAAACTTCAGACTCCTCCATGTGTCCGCTCCCTTAGTTTGAGGCCAACTGAGAAGCGGACACTTCACCAAGGGTATAATGAATAGGGTGGTACTCATTTGTATATGGTCTCTCCGTGCATTTCTCTGACCAAACTGTCTGTGTGTATTGCAACCAGACTGAAAGCTCTGGCACCAAGCTGTTGGCTCACTTGTAGAGCATGTGAGGTCTGCAAGGAATCAAGCTGCTTAGCTTGTACTCCACTTTGATCTCGGCTGTAATAGGAAGGGCCTTTCAGGGCAAACAAGATGCAGTTATTTTCTTTATGGAAAACAGAGCAAGGGTCTTGGCAGTGGTTGCTGATTTCAGCTTATAACGGCATGTCCCTCCATTCAAGACACTTGAACACAATTGAATTGACATAAGGATATAGACATTAGTGTTTAATCAAATTCAATTTCTAAATTGTCCTATTTAGGGTTTAATTTTTAATTGTCCTAGTTAGTTTTTTTTTATAATTAGATTTTTTTTTCAATTTATATTTATTGTATAATTGTATAATGTAATTGTTATTTATTAATTTATTTATTTTTATTTATGTATTTTTTTAATCTAAATTGGTGGTGCCTTATTTAGCATGTTGACAGCTTGCACACTAAAACTCTCGAGATGTTGGCATTTTTTAATTTGTCTTCAGCCATTGTGTCACATCTTGCAGTGTTTTTTGAGCGTCCTCCCACAAGTGTTGTGTTTTAAGGTGGCATGAAGTTAAGAGTAGTCCTTTAACCTTTAAAAAAAAAAAAACGTGTCTTGAGGCCACTGCATTCTGTTTCGTTCTTTTGTGCTCTGTCTACCTGTATTTTAATGCAGTAATTGGAAGTAATGAAGTAATTTTTTTGTGAAGGCCCCTTAAAAATAGCATGTCCATATGAGTGCAACTGAAACCAGCCTCATTACACATTGATTAGTTGATTTGTTCAGACAATCCACCAAATATATATATATTTTTTTAATATATACATTTTTGTAGCCTATATTTCTACTCCATTGGCACTTTGAGAGCAGTTGCTTTTGTTTGCTGTAAACGTTACAGCACTAATGTTACATAAATTAGCAGCGTCTCAGCCTGCTGACCTGCCACTCTAAATGGCTTTTTAAAATTTTACAGATGACATGTGCAAGCTTTATCCATTTAAATCCCTGCTGTTATAGTCAAGGAAGATGTTTGGTTTTTTCTTCACCTTTTGTTTGCGTTGGTGGTTGTGTAACTTACCAGACGTCATTCAGAGCTGGTGGGGCATGTTGAAAGTTTAATGAAACTTCCCTCCATTTAAATTTAATGAGCGCATTACTTTTTCCAAAATTCCCAGCCTCTCCATGCGTGGAGCGTTGGGTTTAAAAGAGTTAGAGTGTAGATTGATGTGAACTATGGGATCAATTTTCCACCAAAAATATTGCAGTCATGGATCAAAAACTAAGCATGAAACCAAAATTTAAAAACGCAAGTAAAATATATTTCACAAAATTTAAAAATGAAGCAAAGTTTTCAGAATAGCAAACAATGGTCACGGATCAAAAAATAATAAGCGTAAATCAAAAATGTAATAATGCCTTGAATCAAAACTTTAAACACATTCAAAATTATATTGCACAAAACTGAAATATTAAAGCAAAATTATCTGACTTGCACACAAAATCATGTTTCCCTTGGTTATATTTCTCTAGCCAATCAGTTGAGGAGGAGAGCTGATGTCACTCCAATGCACCTCATTAGCTGCTGATGGTCAGTGTTCACTTGTACAGGTGATAATGGAGAACCGTCAGCTGGGGTAACATCTTTCCATACTGGACACCGTTATATGTGTCTGCCTGTCACTGGCGATCCGTTACCATTAAATGAGCCATCCTAGCGACCCGTCGCCATTATATTCACCTATATTTATTCGCTTATGGTCACATCGCGAAAGGCAGCAGCCACTATATGCACCGGCCTCCTGAAGTCACTGTTAAATGTGTCTGGCACGCCTGTACCTGACTGATAAGTCTTGTTATTGTTATTACTGTTAGGAGAGGATAATAGGAATAATATGTGCCAGTCACAATTGTTTGGTTCACTGTATATTACCCTTGTCTCTTGTAATTGTTAATTGTCTGTATCTTATTTTTTGTCATGTATTGTTTTTGTAAACCGATTTCCAGCTTTGTCTTTCATGTACAGTGTCATTGATAAGGTTGTTGGTTTTGTAAGATTTATCACATTTTGTGTTACTCTGAGATTATAAAATGACACAGTTAAGTAATATCACACGAGGAAGAGTGTTGTTTTCCCGAATATCAGCACCATTGCAAATGTTTATTGAACTGTAGTATAAAGTCAATATAACAAGAAGTACATTTTGTGTGAGTTTTAAACACAATATTGTAACTATTTTCTCATTTCGACGAAGAGTCCAAACAAAGCCACAGCAGAACAGTGTCCTCTACGAGCAACACACAGCAGCCTTTCGTATTGAATGAACTGGTTTGGATTTGAACGAATCAGTCGAGTGAATGATTCACTTTATTCCTCACTGAATGAATCAGGAGATTGAATGAATGTTTTAATGATTCACTCTAAAGAACAAAGTAACTTGCCGCCACCTACTCGCTGTTAGGGATGGGCGATATTGTTTGCGTTATACCGGTAAAAATTCTCCCCACGATAAGAATTAGTCTTCCCGCGATAATAACGATAAAGTGTAGTTGTTGACATATTTCTGTGTGCGACAGTGCAGAGTGACATCGCGGAAGGCGGACGTGAAAGCAGAAATATCGTGATATATTTTTAAGCCCATATTGCCCATCCCTACTCGCTGTTTTACTTTTATATTGTTGCTATGTTAAAACTATATTCAAATTATATTAAAAGTTCAAATACATACAACAAGTGTACAACAGAATGAAATTGCATTTCTCCGAGCCCAATGCTAAATGTGCATGATAGTGCAGACATAACAACAACAACAGTAAATAATATATAATATTTAAATAAATAATTTAAAACATTAATATGATAGTGTTATGCAATTATATATGTATCTATGTATATAAACACAATAAGTATGCAAATAAATCATTGTGTATATCAAATCCACCTGGCCACTGTAACTGATTCTTCTGTAACACTATCAGACCTGCCAACCTGTACGCATTTTGCGTAGCGGGTACGCATTTTGACCTTAAAGTACGCTGGTACGATTTGTCACTCTAAACTACGCAAAAACCCGGTGACCTGTCCACGCGCAGTAAACAAGCAACAGAAAAAGATGAGGAGTTCAACCAATCAGAGCTTTTTTTCCGGTTTTGCATTTAAATAATTTCCGTGTGTTTTATTTCTCTCCAAACTGGCTCTATTTGTGTGTCCGTGAGTCGCGTGCTGAGATGAGGGTGCATGGTGCATCTGAAAAAGCAACATAAGCCGAGCATGACTTGTAATGCGGAGCGTTTCTAAACCTGTTGTCCAACAAAACAGACCATTATAACATACTCCACAACATCAGAAAAATGTTAGAAATAACTTCCGTCCTGATCTGATGTGGCTTCTTATCACAGAATGACGCAGAAATATATTCTATACTCATACTGTAATAAAGGCTATGTCGATTAGCAATGGACTATAAATATACTTATGAAAATACCCGAGGTGGTTTTAAGAACACAGATAAACATGGTCACTGTTGAGTGTTTATTGTCTTAATGTTCTCTTTGCATGTCATCATTAAAAGCGTTTCTGTCTTCTTTCATTCAGTTACAGCCATAGCTGCTTTTGTCCATATTAGGGATTTCTTGGAGCGTCAGTAAGCGCTATTTCTTCAGTGATGCATATGTGGACTTTCTGCACAGGGGTGCCCTCTAGTATCCAGTATGAATGAAACAGACATTACATGTGTTCATAGCACTAAATAATGGCCAATCTATAAAAATAATACTTCTCTCAAAAGAAATTTAAGGTAGACATGTGATAATCCATGTTTTTCTACAGTGTACAACAATGTACTGGAGTTTTAATTAAAGTATAGTGGCATATGTGGACTTTCTGCACAGGGGTGCCCTCTAGTATCCAGTATGAATGAAACAGACATTACATGTGTTCATAGCACTAAATAATGGCCAATCTATAAATATAATACTTCTCTCAAAATAAATGTAAGGTAGACGTGATAATCCATGTTTTTCTACAGTGTATAACAATGTACTGGAGTTTTAATTAATGTATACTAGAGTTTTTTTTTTAAATAGCATTTAAAATCGCTAAAAAGAACTTTGTTGTGCCAAACCATCAGAACCAAACTGAAAACAGTGGTAAAAAATCTGAGGTATTTATTGAACCTTGCGCTAACTGTATTGTTGCATTCCTACTGTTTACTCTAAAATACTGTATAACAGGAATATCACAAACTGAGTGCAGACTATGATTATTAACCTATAAAAAATATTTAACATTAAATCTTGCAAACCGAGGTTGGCAGGTCTGCAGCTAAATTAGTTTTTTTTTGGAGTGCACACACTTTCACCCAAGCCATCAAGGAGCTTCAAGTAATGTAGGAATAGGCTATATGACCCACGGTATCACCCCATATAACGATGTCCTGTATGGAAAGATGTTACCCCAGCTGACGGTTCTCCATTATTACCTGTACAAGTGAACATTGAGCATCGGCAGCTAATGAGGTGCATTGGAGTGACATCAGCTCCCCTCCTCGACTGATTGGCTAGAGGAGGAGCTGTCAATCTAGAACTAGTGAACCAATGATGACGCTTAAGCACACCCTGATTTACAACCGCAACATTTGGAAAAGCAAGCGCAGAACATGGAAACGAGCGAAGGGAAAAACAGCATAAGCATATAAAAAATTTAAATATGAGCAGAAATTTTCTGACAGCACAAAAAACAGAGAAATATAACCAAGGGAAACATGATTTTGTGTGCAAGTCGGATAATTTTGCATTAATATTTCAGTTTTGTGCAATATGATTTTGAATGTGTTTAAAGTTTTGATTCATACTTATTACTTTTTGCATTATTAAATTTTTGATTTAAAATATTTTATATTTTGAGCAAAATATTTTTACTTGCGTTTTTAAATTTTGGTTTCAAGCTTATTATTTTTGGTGGAAAACTGAACTGCTGTGAAGACAAATTCAGTCAGCCCAGTCAAACTTGCTGAAGGCCACCACAACTAAATATAAAACACATGTATAATGGATACTAAACATATGTGTCATACATGAACAGATTTGAAACTAGAGCTGGGCAATATATTGACTATTACAGTATATTTGTGATTTTTCTGTTAGTATAAAACTATGCACCATTATGATCTTTAATGCCCTTTATTTGACCAATAAGTCCAAAGAACCTTGACATTTGACTAGTTTTACGATACCTTTATGTAAATGACCTCAAACTGTGAATTGATTCAAAACTTTGAGTCAGTGATTCATTTGCTTCACTTAAAAAGGTTTTTAAAGCCACCATGTTTCATTTTTAATAAATATGCGGCTATGTATAGGTAAATATTTTTATTTATTGCTATATATTATGTTGGTGGATTTAAATTAAAATGATTACATAAAATTCTTTCACTGTGTTCATTTAGTGAAAAACATGTCTTAATCATCAACCAGATTTTTTGTTTATTTATTTTTACTAATTGAAGTAAAAAAAATATTTAAGTGAATAATAAGCAAATATTGAGATACATATGTTGAATGTTGTCAAAAGATTGAAATATATTTAGATGCAAAGGGTTCCTGTATTAATGGGAAACATGGAAAAGTCATTAAAATTAATACAACAGACAAACTGGCTAAAAATTGCTCTTTGTGAGTGTATCCTTCTTAAAATATTGTTGTGATGAAACATAAGTAGAATGGGTTATTGAAAAAAATATATTATTATTTTATTTTTTTAATTTTTTGGGGGAGAAGGCCTGCATACATCACCAGAGAGAAGTCTGTTGTTTTTGCCAGAAGGTCCAGTTATGACATTTTGATTAAACGTGATGAAAAAAAAAAAAAGGATTTTCATGTCATGATGACTTTAAGGCCTGGTAATCATCAACAACAAAGTCATAGAAAAGTAATTGATCGGAATTTGTGGAAACCCATAAGTTTTAGCCACCCAGCCATTTTTTGAAGATACCATGGATCCATCAGAGTCCAGGGAAGCATTCATTTAGTGTAGCATTCGATTGATTTCGGAGTAATGACGAGCATGTGTGTGTTTGTGTGGAATAACTGCAGTGGTTTGGTTAATAGGAAAAGAGGGAGTGTCTATGACAAGCCAATTCACATGCATGACATCCCCTGGATCAGAGCGGCTCATTCCAGACATGTCTCTCCAGAATTACCATTATTGCACTGTTCGTTCCTCGTTTACAACACTTACACTCATTGCACCCTCTTGAATTGGATGAAAGCAATCAATCGATCTTATCTCCGAGGTAAATCGGTTCCCGGCGTCTGGCAAAACGGTACCAGCACAACCTCTTGATGTCAGTGTAGATGTCTTGAGTTCCTGTGAAAAGTGATGAGCGTCTGCGAGTGTGGTTTGCTGATATTTGAGCCTGAGAATCGGGTGGAGGAGTTCAGAGAATGACTGCAGACAAAGGTGTAGAGTGGCACTAGAGTCGTCGCCGCAGAAGAGCTTTGTGGAGATGGTGTCAAGAGGACTACAATGAAAAGTAGGGGAGGGGCTAAAAAGACTTTGCTTTTAGCAAATCCCGAACTCTGCGTATCATTGGTCTGCCAGATGCCCCCAGTGTGAAGGAAGTATCACCAGGGAAACTTGTAGTCTGTCTCTACACTAACATGCATGAGCAAGGATCCAGGCTGAATCATCCCTGGGAACAGCTGTAGAACTTTTCCTGGCTCGAACCTCTAGAAAAACCCTTCAGTAATGTTCTCGTCTTCTCTTCCACAGTTATATTGCAAAGCCTTTGCAAAGATGGGGGACGACAAGCCTTTTGTGTGCAGTGCTTCTGGCTGTGGGCAGGTAAGTTCGCTTTCACTTTGTCTTGGGTTTCAGGTGTGGGTGTGCTTTTCTGGTTCATAGGGCATTCTCTGGTTATTGAAGAGTGTCGGCTGGCACATCGCCCTCTCGGCTGCACGGTAGCAAGACGTCTACCCGCTTGTGTGTGGCGGGAGGTGCACCAGCTGCACCGCTCTGAAAATGTGTTGTTTTTGTCACACTGCAGCCCAGGGCCACACTGATGAAGCTGATAGCACGCTTGTGAAACTGTGCTAACGTCTCTTGCACTGTCTGACTCACTCACAAACTTGGCCAATGAGTAATCGCAGCTCAGTTATCATCTACACTTGTCTGGTTTGAGTCAAAGTCCATGCAGACACTATGAGGAGGTTATTGATGCTAATAAGTGCATGATGAACTTGCAGACGAAAAAAAAAAGTACCTAACAAGCCAAATTGCAATAAAACTGTTTACAGAGATTGTATGCCTTGATTAAATTTATATGTTAGAAATTTATGTTAGAAAAACAGACAAACACCCGAAAAATGTTTTATATATATTAATAATATATAACATATAAATAGTAAAAAATTACATTTTAATTTAATTAATTGAATTCTATATATCTAGAATATATTCAAATAATTAAATGTATAAAAATGTAATAAATAATATATTCTCTGAAAACAAGTCTTAATATCTTATGCAGTTTTTCTTCTTAAGTAAATTGATTTTGGTTTAAGGATCATAATACCAGAAAATTTATTTTTACACTGGAAAGATTTTCCAGTGGAAGATCTGAAAAATAGTGTGGCCTTTGGAGGCATATGCTGCTTTGAGGGCATTAAAAACCGAAAGAGGAAGTGATCGAGACCCATCCTACTCAGTGAGACAGTGATGTTTGTTTTGTGGTTTTGATCTGAATGTTCTCCTCCGCAGTTACGTAGAAAACGGCGTGAAAAAAGTAGCATGGATCAGAATGAGGTAATTTAACAGTTAGACATTGCCTTTCTAATACCGAACACAACAATGATCATTTAACTGTACCATTGGCGGCATAATCTTGAGAATTAAGAGGAACAACATGAACTTGATGAATAATTTATGTTAGCTAGTTGTTTGCAGATGTTTCTTTCTCAGAAGCCACAGGGACCATGACTGTTTAATACGTCTTGATCTGACCTAGCCAGACTTTGAGCAGGAAAAAGCTGTTTTTCTTACGTAAAAAGGTGCCTTTGATATTTGACATCTCTATTACTATTGCTAATACTTAAGATTTGAGCTTATATTATAGTGGACATAATATTTCAACTTGTACTGGTTTTTGAGGAGAGATGTGATATTTATTTTTCATTTTTTAGTCTTGTGATGGCAAAGCTGAATTTTCAGCATCATCACTCCAGTCTCCAGAAATCATTTTAATATGCTGATTTGGTGCTCAAGAAACATTTCATATTCTTTGATTAATAGAAGTTCAAAAGATCATAGAAGTCTTTGTAACAATGTAAAGTCTTTGCTGTCACTTTTGATCAATTTAATGCATCTTTGTTGAATAAATATATTAATTTCTTTTAAAAAATCTTACTGACCCCAAACTGTTGAACAGAAGTGTACACTGAAGCATCCTGGTTTCTAAGTTGAATATCTTAATTCATAAGTGGTAATGACGTATCTTGTCGTGAGGTGAAAATAAGGTAGTTTTAAGACTACTCAGCTCCTGTAAACCAAGACTAAAGGGAAAAAAAAGGATAATGGTTGAAATAGAGATCAGGTTGTGCACATCTGTCAGGCTCTATTAACAGCGGTGTTCAGCTGCACGAGGGGAGTGAGGGTTTACTCTAGTGGAGGTATTGTTCTTTTGTTGACGAGCAAATGCTGTTTGCGTCATACTGAAGTCCATAGGGGTTTAAGGTTGTTTTGCTTCATCCCAGTTAACCAGATTTTCACGTGACTCCTCTGTTTTGTCAACCTATTGTTGAAAAATAACACGCCGAAGGAAACTGAGATTTGAGATTATTAATGCTAGTGCTTGTTTAAAGCTATTTTCAGAGTAAATGAATCCTTTTTAACGAAATTTCCTCTTTATCATATAAAAAAACATTGCGCAACAAAATTAAAATTGGGTTTAACTAAAGGCTACACTTTAGCTAGTGCTTGCTAGTCAGTTTATAGTTTTGTTTTTAGAACAGGAAGTCCATGACTTACACTACCATTCAAATATTTGGATTCAGTAAGTTTAAAAAAAATAAATAAATACAACTAAAAAAACTTTATTCAGTGTGAAAGCATTGAATTGTTAAAAAGTCACTGTAAAGACATTTATAATAAATAGATTTCCATTTCAAATAAATGCTGTACTTTAGCAGCACAACTGTTTTTAAAATCAATAATAATAAGAAATGTTTCTTGAGCACCAAATCAGTATGTTAGAATGATTTCTGAAGGATCATGTGACACTGGAGTTATGGCTGCTGAAAATTCCACTCTGCCATTACATGAATAAACTACATTTTAACATATTTTAAAATTATAAACAGATGTATAAATTATAATATTTGATAATATTACTCGTTTTACTGTACTTTTTGATCAAATAAATGCTGCCTTGATGAGCATAAGAGACCTCTTTCAAAAACATTTTAAAGAATAGTACTGACCCCAAATTTTTGAATAGCAGTGTAGTGTTGTCAGGGATTCATCACAGTCACTTCAGTCACCATCCAGGATAATTACCCGATCACAGTCACCTGAGTTCTGATCACCCGCACCTGCTGTCACCAATCAAGCCACACTACAAATACACACACAGCACAGTCACTCACTGTCCGGTCTACCGTTCACTCCTACGAACTACTCTGGACTCTCTCTGCAAAATTCTCCTAGAACGAATTACCTGCTGTTCCTCCCCCGATCCTCCAACGACTCCTTGGAAACTGTTCCACGATCTCCAACGTAACCGGCATCCGATCCTCACCATCAGAACTCAGATAAGCACCCTGGAACCATTCACTGTGTTGACATTCACCTGCCTTTAACTCACCTATTCCAGTCATCCACTTACCCAGTCAATAAACCATCCTGTTTTGCACTTACCTGTTGTGTCTGGCCTTGCTTTGTGACAAGTGTAGCTTTGATTTTCATGAATCTTTTTCATTCAAATCTACAGTAAATTAAGGTATACAGCTATTAGCAATTGGAATGAGCAATATTAGCTAAGACTGTCTTAAACTCTTTCTTCTGTATATTTAGGTCGTTTTTTACATTTTTGCTAGATATGGATGGTATTAGGCAGGGGCGTTTCTAGGATTTGAAAACATCTGGGGCTGAGGCCAAAACATCAGGGGCTAATTAGGGGGGAGGGGTAAGCAAGAAAACCTTTTTTTCCGATACCGGTGCCAAATCGATACTTTTAAAATGGTACCGGTGCCTAAACGGTGCCTAAACCGATACTTTTAAAAAATTTTAATAAAATAAAATTACCCAAAATAGGATGGATTGGCCATTATTGAGCGCTATAAACACATTTAATATCTTTTTCATTCATACTGGACACCAGAGGGCGCCCTCGCGCAGCAACTCCACATATGCATAACAGAGGGAATAGAACTCAGGAAATCCCTAATATGGACAAAGGCATTGCTATCGCTGTAACTGCGTAAACAGAAGATTTAAACTTTTTGAATAATAAAACACTCGACTGCGACAATGTATAGTTTATCTGTGTTATTCAAGTCATCTTTGGTATTTTCATCAAGTATATTTATAATCCATTGCTAATCGCCTTTTTGACCATATACTTTTTACAATAGAACATATTTTCTGCCTCATTCTGTGACAAGAAGCCACATCAGATCACAAAAGGAAGCAGTTGTGGAGTAAAAACGTTATAGTGTTCTCTTTTGTTGGACAACAGGTTTAGAAATGCTTCTCATTGCAAGTCATTACAAGGGAAGTTTAGCTTTTGGCATTTTAATTTAAGAATGTTTAGCTTAGCTAGCTAACGGTATCTACCTGCTGCCATCAGAGCAAGTGTAATTGCTGCATTCATGCGCTCCTCGGATTCTCTCATTTCCCGAGTTGTGCTTTTAAGTCAGAATGTGAAAACAACATGGACACTCGCGTTACTACAAAGATGTGTTGGATTTGTATTATTAGAGCTTTCCGACTTGCGTTCGTGAATTTTCTCAGTCGGGAAATAATTTTTCACGTGCGGTGCGGGTGATCCTTACGTCCGTTTCGGAGAACCAGTGAACAAATATTTCAATCGATCACTCAAGCATTTAAGTGGCACCGAAATGAGGCACCGAAATCTGTGTTCTGATTCGGTTCTAGTACATACCGGTTACATAGGTATGGCACCGGGTTTCGGTACCCAACCCTATATGGTATAGAAAAAAAACAGAAAATAATGGGAAGAAGATCAGGAAAAGAAGCGATTTATTTATTTTTTACTTTTTTTCTGCCCGCATGAGCACCTCAGCTCAACATGTAGGAGCATGTGTACTAACCTTAGGCCAACAAAAATTGAGATTTTATGCATAGATGACCATGTGCTGCTGGGAGAACTTGGTCAGATTATTTATACTTTAGTATTTGACAAATAATGTGCATTGCTTCATGCATTGCTTGACATGTTATTTCAGCTACCTATGTTTCCCATTTATGTTGACGTGTATTAATGAGATGAAATGAAAAACATTTAAACAAGGTCTTGAGAAATGCGTATAATATTGATCTTAGTAAGGTCAGTTTAATACTAAACTATGCTGCTGAATAACATTATCCATTCTCATTCTTGATTACTAGAAAAGCTCTATTTTTTGCATTTCCCAGTGTCACATACTTCTTTCTGAGAGGAAGGTACAAACTTAAGCTATTACTGCAAAAGAGGAAGTATAAAAAGTCTACTGCATGCACATAAGGCACTCTAGCTGCACTACTTGTCTGTTGGTGTTAATTCGTTCCTGTTTGCTTCAGCCATGCTGTTGTCCTTGTGTTGTCATTTAAGTCGAGGGGGAAGAAGCTACGGGCCATGCAGTTGTTGTATTTGTGATGCTGGCACATCTAAAAATACGCCTCTGACGCTTGACTGTGTTTCCACGGCTAAACTGTAACCGTGACACGGAGCCAGAAATAGTCTGAAGAAGACTGTGAAGCCCAGTGAACACGGCTTGAGTCATGAAATCCACACAGAAAGAGGAAAAGCTAATCCTAGAGGCTCCACGTCCGCTCAAGCTGTTTTGGAAAAGACCGCAAGGATCCAGTAGTTGAGGTGCTTCTTCAAACAAGTGTTATTTTCTGTAAACCTTTCCATCAAAAAGAAAAAAACGAAGTGAACTGAATGACGTTTGACCAGTGTAGTCTGATTCCGAATGACTCTTATGAGCCAGTTCTTTTGAATTAATTAAACAAATACAGGGCTTACCAGTATGGTCCAATTCCTGAACAAATTACTCTTTTTAATTGGTTCTTTTTAGTGAATCAAAAACATGCATCGCAACCAGTGTAGTCTGAATCCAAAGCAAATAACTATTTTGGGTTGGTTCTTTTTAGTGAATCAAAAACATAACAGCATGACAGGTGGTGTCCAGTTCCCAAACAAATCACTCTTTTGATTCCATTCTTTTTAGTGAATCAGAAACATATGGCATAAACAGTGTAGTCCAATTCCCGAGCAAATAACTATTTTGAGTCAAACTTTTTAGTGAATCCAAACTCTGCATCGCAACCAGTGTTGTCCGAATCTCAGGCAATTAACCAATTTGAGTCAGTTCTTTTTAATGAATCACAAACATACACTGTAAACAGTGTAGTCCTGAGCAAATAACTTAATAATAAATAAATAAGTTCCTGAATGAATGACTCTTTTGAACTGGTTCTTTTTAGTGAATTAAATGCATACAGTACAGTGCTATCAATGTAGTCTGATTCGATGAATGACTCTTATAAGCCAATTCTTTTTAGTGAATCAAACATGCATCACATACATCACATCCAAAGCTGTCTTATTCCTGAACGAATGACTCTTATGATCCTTTTTTTAGTGAATCAAAAACAAAACAACAACAACCAAAAACGTCTTACTGTGTAATCTTGTACTTACTCCTGTTGTTCATAATTTATTATTAATATTATTTGTTTAACATGTAATTAAAACATAGGACAATGCTGCTTCTAAGAAGAATGAAAAGTCATTAAAAAAGACTGTGTAAACACTTTTTTCAAGAATTGTTGTATAACTCATCATTTGGCAATGGACCAATCAGCTGATTTTCCACATGATCGGTCCGTTTTGACATCACAGCTACGCTCACATCTGCATGTAAACATGTTGTCGGCGTGGAAGTTCTTGACTGTGAGTGAAGAAGACAGAGTTCGCAGTTTGTAATACGTGTAGGGCTGAAGTAAACCACGGGGGAACCACAGAGCTCGATTAACGCTTGTCTGGGATAAGTAGATTTTTTTTAAAGGGGCAAGTGAGAGAGAATTTTACTTGCCTGACTGGACAAGAAGCCTTTATTGTATTGAGTGTAAACGGAGATTGATAATGTTTTGATGTTGTGCCAGATGAATGAGAGAGAGTGACTCGTGCAGAAATCAAAACAAATGAGCGCAACATCACACACAAAGCAACTCACAAAAATGTATAGATGCATACTGTGGTAGAAAAAAAAAAGATATTTATAATATGATATAGGTAAACAGCATTACACGACCAAGATGTTTACCTGAACATCAGCACGATTGCAATGTGACACTGATTTTATTCAATAGTTTAATAAACAAGTTAAAAATAATTGACTTGCATTTTAGTCACAATATTATCAATATTCACAATATTAACTTAGTCCAGATTGGGGGAAATTGTAATGTTTCAAATTTTCTTTTATTATGTAATTTTTTAATTTGTAATTTTTTTGCAATGAAAAAAAAGTTGATTTTTGTTTGTATATGCTGTAAATTATAAACAGCATATACAAATCAGCAAAAAACGGTAACAACAGGTCACACTTATAAAAAAATCAGAAATCGGAATCGGCCAAGAAAATTGCAGTCTCTACATTTTATGTGTCATATTTCAAAAAAGCATCTTTTATACTGGTTTCTTAAATATCCATGATTCACTGCCTGTGCATCTGCAGCGTACAGTTTTACCACCTTAACAGCTGTTTTGTTTCAAAGGTAAATATAAAAGCACGTTGGAAAATGCACGATTGCCTGGCATAAATGTTAATTGAATACATCTGTGTAGTTTGCTCAGCCCATGAGCTGTTGTGTCTTGCATGCATAACATCTTGGCTTGAGCACTGGGTCAAAGTGCTAAACCAGAGAACTCCACCTTAGCATTAGTGCCTTTGTCATTTGCACAGTGTATTTTGGTTTTTGTATTGTCATGAAAGCTGGTGGAAAAATTTTTTTCATTATGTGACAAATGTGGAAGTTCAGTACTTACTGTGTAATGCTGTAGCTGCACTTCTGAACGGAAGCGTAAATAAATGTAAGCGTTGTAAGCCTTGAGGCTGTATAAGGGCACAAAGGTCAGCTGTGAAACAGAAAGCCGCCTCTACTGTACGTCTTTGACATTGACACTGTATAGTTACATCCTATACCTCAGAGACTTTGAGTAGAGCATGGGCTTGGTGAAAAACGATCATTATAAAGTCCTCTCTGGCCTACATTATCTGTTTCGAAAGACAAATCTTGTCAATGCCACTCCCTCTTCTTCCTTTGGAAACATGTCTCTGCCCTGAGGTCTTGAAATGCTCCTTTCTCTTTTTCTGGTCAGATTTGTCTCGTAATCCATCTGTTCATCTGTGTCGCTTTGTAGAGGTTTACTAATGAGGACCACCTGGCTGTCCACAAACACAAACATGAAATGACGCTGAAGTTTGGACCCGCCAGAACGGACTCAGTTATCATTGCAGGTACTTTGCACACAGACAATATGATACAGTATGAATCCACAGTGTACAGTTGTCAAAAATATTATTTTTGCATATAATTATGCACACGTCAGTGTGTATATATAAAATCACAAAAAACGAAATAAATAATAAATAAATATATGTATAATTTAATGTTATCATATAATATTAATTATAATTTATTTATTAAATTAATTGTAATTATTATTTATTTAATTATTATATATAATATAAATAATAGTACATTTAATTACTTTTTAAATTAAATTAAAATATATATTTTAGATTTTTAATATAAAACGTAAAAATTTAGTGTTAAATGTGTGTGTGTGTGTGTGTGTTTTTTAATGATGTAATTAAATTAAATGTCATAATGATTTATAAATTAAATAATTAAATTATGTAAATATTGAATGCATTTTTATATTTCTAAAATAAATATTGTAGTGATTATTAAAGGATTAGTTCACTTCCAGAATAAAAATGTCCTGATAATTTACTCACCCCCATATCATCCAAGATGTTCATGTCTTTCTTTCTTCGGTCGCAAAGAAATGAAGGTTTTTAGGAAAACATTCCAGGATATAACTATTCCATATATAACATTCCATATAACGGACTTCAATGGGGACCAATGGGTTGAAGGTCCAAATTGCAGTTTCAGTGCTGCTTCAAAGGGCTCTACACGATCCCAGCCGAGGAGTAAGGGTCTTATCTAGCAAAACGATTGGTCATTTTCAAAAAAAAAAAAACATTTAAAATTTATATACTTTCTAGAAACAAATGGTCATCGTTTCTATTCCTTTATTTGTCATTCTGTGATGGAAATTAGAAGAAAGAGGATTAGGATTTCTTATCCAATGCATCCCCATCTAATGGACAACCATAATATTACAGCCTTGATCTGTCAGTTAAAATGTCCAATAGTCCTGCAGGGGTCCTGTTTGGTAAACCCACACCCACAGTACTTAACAGAACACCCGGCCCATTATCCAACAGCAGCACTTATTTTAATTCCATAACCGACCCAACCCCTTTGACAAAAACACACTGCAACCCTAACCACCCCCACATTAAATGCATCAGGTAGACAAAAATAACTCCTGTGCATCGTGGCTGTTATCTTACACATGTTGTAATCACAGACTCAGAGGCAAATTAATACGTTTAATAATAATATTTAAACTGCAAGACTTAATAAAGATATATTTTATCATATTAGTTTTTTTTTGTCCCATCCATTGCTATGTTAATTACTATATCAGTCATCGTATGGGGAGTGACTTGCATAATTACTGTTGCATAGTGCTGGTTATTCATTCCCCCCACCGACAATTCCTGCCGGACCTGAGACTCAAACCCGCAACCTTCGGGTTACAAGTTTGACTCTCTAACCATTAGGCCACGACTGCCCCCAATGGACTGCAAAGGTGGCCAACGGGCTGAAGGTCCAAATTGCAGTTTCAATGCAGCTTCAAAGGGCTCTACATGATCCCAGCTCACTCTTATCTAGTGAAACGATCTGTCATTTTCTTAAAAAACTAAAAATATATATACTTTTTAAGCAAAAATGCACGTAAAAAGACAGTATTAAGGCTTGTTCACACCGGGACGAATATCACGTGCGATTATCGCCAACGTTTAACGCCTCGTGACTAAACAAAGGGTGCCATTGTGAGTGTGCACACCGACGCGCAAAATGCAAGGCGTAAAAGCTTAATTTTTTTAAAAACGCCTCGGGCTCGTTTTTTTGGTTTGACGCTCCGCGTTAAAAACTGGCCGACCAATGAGATTGGTGCTTTTGTTCACGTGCCTGGAGCTGCTGAAGTTAAATTGACACAAAATGAACACAAAAGACACGTCAAAAAACGTCAGCGATAAGCGTGCGCGATAATCGTCCCGGTGTGTACGAGGCTTAAGTCATTATAATCCGTAATTATGTCCCCACTGGATGCAACAAATGCCTCGTTTAT
>NW_015544165.1:1926835-1934004 GCF_001515605.1 Sinocyclocheilus anshuiensis
TGAACCTTAAACCGCATAAACACATTTCATTACACCAAATACACAAAATAATGTTCTTTTTAGCAACATCATATGACCCCTTTAATTTGTCTTTGGTAGGTGCATGTCCCTAGCATCCATCCCCATATTTATGTCCATGTTTTTTGTCACTTCTTTTGTGGGTAATGGTAACCTGGAATGCTTGTTTCAATGGCACTGACAAAAAAATAGTCCAGAGATTTAACAGTGTAATTTGATATCATTACTTTATAGCTGTGGAGTGAAGTGAAGTACCCTTAAGCTAGTAATTTTAAGGGGGACAATGCACAACATGATGTTTTTTTTGTCACATTAAACCCTTGGGAAAAAACACAAATGTAATAACAGACTTGGACTCTCCAAGATTTATCATGTTAAATCGCAAGCAGATTTGCTTTGTACTGGTACAGCCGTTTAGCTGCGTGGCACAGTTTATATTGTCCTTGGGGCCGTCTTGCATAAGGAAACAATGAGATCTCTCTGTTTCTCGCCCTCTACTCCAGACCAGACGCCGACTCCCACTCGTTTCCTGAAAAACTGTGAAGAGGTGGGCTTGTTCAATGAGCTGGCAAGCTCGTTCGAGCAGGAGTTCCCTAAAGCCCAGGAAGATGAGGACAAGAGGGCCAAGAACCCGGTGAGCTATGGGACTGGGTGGAGGGATTCAGTCAAACAGTCAGACGTGCTCCAAACATGAGGAGCTCGGGCTGCCTGCTGCCAGAAACTCAGATTTATGGACTGCAGAGTTCCCTATCAGTTCTCATGTGTAGCACCGTCTCGTCTCTCTCTCTCTCTGTCTGTCACATTCTTCATTTGTCTTTCTTTTTTTCCATGTAGTTGCCTGCTCCTAATTCAGGAGCACTTGATATGAGTTTGCAAACGCCTTCAGACGTTAAGGTGAAAGAGGAGAACCCCGTGGAGGTGGACTCCTCTCCGCCTACCAGCCCTGACTCCATCTCCAGCATGTCAGATAGCAGCAAAGAGGCCTTAAGCAGAGGAAAGGTACATGCTTAATGCAAACCAGACTGCTAGAGCAAAACCAAATACTAAAAATGCCTAATACCTAAAATGTTAGGATTTTGAAACATGATTCTGACATTGATCGTGTGAATTTTTGTACAGACAGTCAGATGTACTTCCACTGAAGCACAAGATACTCTTTAGATCATTCTCAAATCATGGAGAACATGATAATCAGGTTTTTATAACCAGAGCTTGAGTTCTGCAAAAGGAGGACAAATCAAATACTAAGACATTATGAAATTCATATACATTTTTACATTGAGCTTTTTGCTTCTATTGGTATGTTAAAATTATCATTTGTAATAAAAAATAATTATAAAACAAGTTAAAATAATTTATTTCATTTAATAATTAATTAATAATGAATGAAAAATTATTATACATACTTTTGTAATTATTATTTTCAAGAATTTATTAAATTATCCAAATCATTTATTTATTTATTTAATTAATTAAAATACAATAAATAAAAATAAAAAAATGAAAAAAAAAAAGCTACATTTAAGCAGTGATCTGAAGACTTTTTGTAGAATACTTAGAATATAAAATATATAAAATAGATAATTGCAAGGTATGCTAGCACACATTCAAAGTGGCCACTGTAGAGACCATAATTGTACCATTTCACTAAACTACGTATTTAGCAGTAACTGAACTAGATGTGTTGCATCACTAAACAAACAGTTGTGACTGGATGACTTTTCTTTTGGAAGCAAACAGTGTTGATTTTTGAATTATTTTGTGCTTAGCTGGCTGATTATTTTTCTTACAGGATTCTCCTTCAAAGCCTGCCGTCAGTTCGGCTCCCACCCCTGCCATAGTGCGTCCTGGCTCTCTCCCCCTGCACCTGGGTTATGACGGCCTGCAGCCCACCATGCCCTCCCCCACCTCTGTCATCACACACACCCCACCATCCAACCGCACACTGGGGTAAGAGTACAACCACAGCCTATCACTGTGGAGCCGTTGTTTTGGGCCATCAGCTTATTCTCTGTGACTCATTTCTATATGACTCACTGTGCTGCTATAAGTTGGTGTTGTAGTAATTCTTAGGAAACCGTGGGAAGCTGGCTCATTTATGCTATACTTGACGTTCAACGAATGTTTGGTCAGGTAGTGGACAGGAAGAGAGCAGAACTTCAGGCTGTGCATTGCTTTCTGCTGTTGCTGCTTGTGCAAACTGGAAATTTCTCTACTTCTGTTTTAGATCTCCCACAGTGCCGTACCCAATGATGATGCTTCCCAATGGTCAAACAGTTCCTGTTCTTCCAGGTCCTATGCAGATGCCCTCTGTAATATCTGTAAGTGTGAAGTGTATCTCTGAGTATGGAATATTAATATATGGAGTACAAAGAGATGGCCCACTCAAAGGAAAAAGAATGGAAGAGTTTGTGACAGTCGACTTTTTGTTTACTGTAAAACTGATTTTCAAACTGGGGTCTGCAAGGTGGTACTGGGAGGTCTGTGGAAAATTCATTGTTATTGTTAGTTAAAGGGGTCATATGATGCTGCTAAAAAGAACATTATTTTGTGTAGCTATTAAATTTTTTTTAAATTGAATTAAAGCTGAAATCAAGCCAAATATAAATATTACACAAAAAAATACTTAAAGAACTGTTGCCTTGAAATGTTCTCTTGGTGACTAATTGAAATAAAATAACTTTTAGTTCAAGTACCAAGATTTCCTAGAAATAAAACAAAATTTGTTTTTTATTTTAATAAAAATAAAGCTAAATAGAATATAACACTAAATAGAACTGATAAAATGACAAAGCACAAAACAAATTTACTAAAACTAAAATTTAAATGAAAACTGGAAATTTCAAAATAAATTCTAAATATATTAATAACTAATATAATAGTATATAAATAATACTAAAATAAGACTTAGGAAAACTTCACAGTAACTACAATTATTTTGATTTTTTTGTAATAAATACTAATATTTTCCAGATAATATTTAAATAATTTATTTTAATATTTAAATAATTTTAACAATATTATTAATTATTTAATTTTTAAACAAAAGTTTGTCTTTTCATCACACCATTTTTTCTCACACAGTATATATCAGTCTTAAAATATATAGCAGCCTTTATAATTTGTGGAAGAGGTCCTTTGTATAATCTTTGCATCAAGGAGTCTGTAAAATGCCTTGTATTAGCATAATTTGACTTAAAGAAGCAAACTTTGTTGATTTGAAATATATTATTGAAATGTAATCCTGACAAACAGTTGGCGATTTCAGTCCTTCAATCACATTCAAGTAGACAGGAGCTGAACTTGAGTACCCATTACTTAGAAAATAGATTCTCGTGACTTACCTTAAAGGGACTATTCTGTGATTCAATTTTAAAGGCAAAGTGTGTAATATTTTTCCAATGTTAAATGTCATACAACGCCCCCTTGTTTCAGCACAGTGTCACTTGTAGCTAAAAAATGACCCACTTCTCTTTTAAAATGGTGTTCATGTGAGCAGTTATTTCTGATCTTTGGAGTCATTCATAATTTGCCTCATGATATGTTTTGCATTTGTCCCTGTGGTGTAGCTGGCGAGGCCCCTGTGTATGGTGCCCAACATTCCAGGAATACCCGGCCCTCCACTAGGGGGCAGCAGCAGCAGCTCGTCTTCACCTTCTGGTTATAACCCCCACAATGAGGCAAAGATGGTGAGGACAAATCTGTTTTCTCCCTAATCCAGCCTGTGGATCATTTTGCAGAATGCTCGGATGCATAGCTTTCTCTTAGTGTTCCCATGTTGAAAGTCTTTATCCAGCACATCACATAGGTGATAGTTTTCACAACAAACAAACACAGGCTGTTCGGACAAAGCAGCTCTGTAATTAACAGTCTGTATTTCAAATACACTTATTATACAGGGATATGCAAAAAATGCCTATTTTCATAATAGAGTAGTTTGTGGGTGGTTTAACGACTAGTCAGTCTGTATAGTTTGGCTCATTTAGTAATATATAATAGTCATTTATAATAGCTAATTCAGATTATTAATAAATACTATAATAGTATTTAAATAATACTAAAATAACACTAGAAAAATTGCTATGTTTATGTTTTCTCTATTATTAATAAATAGCTGTACATTTCTTGGTTTCTTGCGAGATGTTTGCTTAAGTCACAAGTTAAATCTAGATGACCATCCCGACCCATAGAAATAATAATATGCAGAAGTTCACACGTTTATTTCCTTTCTGTCACATGATTTCTCTCTCTGAGTTACGGTTCAGTTTTATGATATGACTTCAGAATACCATCTTGTGCCACATTACCATGGTGTATTTGTTGTTATTCCCAGAGGTTGAAGGCAGCATTATCTCAGCAGATGCCCGCGGCTCAGGGTTGTCTTGGTGTGGCGATGGGGTCCAGTGCGATGGTCCCTCAGAGGGTGGAGCAAAGTCAGCTGCTGGTCCAGCATCCAGATGCCCCATCCCCTGCTCAGCCACAGGTATCGTGTGTTTTTACACTCGAATTGTCAAGTGCAAACATTAAATATACAACAGATGCCTGAACAGATGCCTTCATATTTGTCAGGGAGCAATCTTTCACTTTGCTGTGGCATTGCGCAGTAAGCATCCTTGTTTACTCTGCCCTGCTGTGTTCAGGTGTCACCCGCTCAGCCCACCGGAGGTCGCAGGCGGAGGACGACTGATGATGACCCTGATGAGAGGAGGCAGCGCTTCCTGGAGCGGAACCGGGCAGCAGCTTCTCGTTGCAGACAGAAACGCAAGATATGGGTCAACTCTCTGGAGAAGAAGGCTGAAGAACTCACCTCCTTCAACGTCTCGCTGTCGGTTAGTGTGTGCGAAATATTTTCTGACTTTTTTCATCTAAAATGTGAATGAGCACTGATATATTGCTTATAGCATCTTGAGAAATGTGTGACGTGGTTCCTCTGTGTCTTTCAAAATTTTGACAGTATGTAAATCTTTGTATGCAGTGCATGGAAAACCCAGATTTTATGCAATCGGAACATACTGTGTGGGATTCTATATCCCATGATGCAGTACATTTGTCCATAACTTCTATCTAAAGAGTCAAGATTGAACCAAAAGCAATGTAAACTGTGATGTTATGTTACTTTTGTGTGGCAAAAGTTAAGATAGATTTTGTTTGCGCAAAATTGCACAAAAGATGGCAAAAAAGGCTGTATTTATTTCCCACATAACTGGATGTCACTCACCAAGATGTAAATATGTAATGTTACAAGATCATGTAACAAACATGTCGCATAACATGCTCTGAAACGTTTAACTTTATTGCAAACATACTGCATACTGTTTCACATACTGGTTATTAATATCTTTACATATACTGCAGTATTGCCAGTATCTCATTCCAAACATAGCCTGAGACTAAATAATTTATTTTATTACAAGTATTGCCATTATTTGAAATTGACTTTGTCATTGATACTATTAATAATAATAATAATTGTAATAATAATTTATTATAAGAATAAAACATTTTAATATATACTTTTAATTTATGTATTTGTTTGTTTTTATTTTATTTTATTTCATTTTGTTTTTTTTATTTTTGTTTATTTTACATTTAAATACAATTATTTTACATTAATTTTTACAATTATTGCTCTTATTTTTATTTAAAAAATGTATGTATGTATTTATTTATTAAATTGTTTTACCATTACTGGCCTTATTTTATTTTTTATTTTTATCATGTGTACTGTTATGTTTTTTTTTTCTTCATTGGTTTTGTTGTGTGCATTGATGGTTTGGCATTGTACTTTGAAATTTAGTAGATACAAATGTGTTTGCAAGTACTTTGTTGTCAGCTAGTTTTTGTCCAAGTGTGATGATCACACCTTTTTTTTCCCTGTATTTGTATCTGTACAAGAACGAGGTGTCTCATCTACGAAATGAAGTTGCTCATCTAAAGCAGTTGCTGTTAGCCCATAAAGACTGTTCCGTCACCAACCGCCAGAAGAAAGCTGTCTACTTGGGTGAGTGGAGCTCACGTTGAGGTCTTTCACTTGCATCTGCAGGATCAAACCTTCATTTTTTTATGTCTCTCAGGAGAGGAGCACATGAAAGAGGCATCTGAGCCCACAGGCTCCCCGGCACCGGTCATTCAGCACAGCTCTCTGGCCCCCAGCCCCTCATCTGCAGTAGGGCCCAACGGTCTGAGCTCCCGCGCCGCAGCCGAGGCAGTGGCCATGTCAGTGCTGGCGGGGATGGGCAGCCAGCGGGGGGAGAGCGGCAGACCGTCGCACGTCATCATGGCCACACAGTTCCACCCATCCAGCAGATGATGAGCGCAGCTAACTGTCTGCCTGGGACTCTCCGCATCCCGGGAGAGGGGCAGATCTGTGAGAGGAGAATGCACTCTGTTCCCATTCTTCAGTCTGGTTCCCTCTCATGCCATCAAGCTCTGGCCTGGAGATCAGCTGCATTCTGGGAATGAAACTGGGATTGTGTACACATACAGTGGGGAAAATATTTATTTGATCCCCTGCTGATTTTGTACGTTTGCCCACTTACAAAGAAATGAAGGGTCTGTAATTTTTACGGTTGGTTTATTTTAACGTATAGAGACAGAATACCAACCAAAAAATCCAGAAAAAACACATTATATAAAGGTTAGAAATTGATTTGGATTTCAGTGAGTGGAATAAGTATTTGATCCCCAAGCAAAACATGATTTAGTACTTAGTGCAGAAACCCTTGTTTGCAAGAACAGAGGTAAGATTTTTTTTTGTAGTTGGTCATCAGGTTTGCACACATCTCAGTAGGGATTTTGATCCACTCCTCTTTACAGATCCTCTCTAAATCCTTATTCTCGTCCAAGATTTTTACAGTACATGGCTCCGTCCATTTGCCCCTCAATGTGGTGAAGTCGTCCTGTACCCATAGCAGAAAAACAGCCCCAAAGCAAAATGTTTCCACCTCCGTGCTTGACTGTAGGGATGGTGCTCTTGGGGTCATAGTCAGCATTTCTCTCCCTCCAAACACGGCGAGTCGAGTTAATGCCAAAGAGTTCAATTTTGGTCTCATCTGACCACAGCACTTTCTCCCAAGCCTTCTCTGAATCATTTAGATGTTCTTTGGCGACTTTAAATGGGCCTGTACATGTGCCTTCTTGAGCAGGGGGAC
>NW_015544165.1:1934828-1945042 GCF_001515605.1 Sinocyclocheilus anshuiensis
TTTGCTTGGTGACTGTGGTCCCAACTGCCTTAAGATCATTAACAAGCTCCTCCCGTGTAGTTCGGGGCTGATCCCTCACCTTTCTCATGATCATCCTTTCCCCATGAGGCAAGATCTTGCACGGAGCTCCAGACCGAGGCTGATTGATGGTTATTTTGTATTTCTTCCATTTCCGAATAATCGCACCAACAGTTGTCTCGTTCTCTCCAAGCTTCTTGCTGACGGTCTTGTAGCCCATTCAAGCCTTGTGCAGATCTACAATCTTGTCTCTGACATCCTTTGACAGCTCTTTGGTCTTGCCCATGGTGGTGGGAGAGGTTGGGATGGAAGATACAGATTGGACAGATGCCTTATACACCTAACGAGCTGACATTAGGAGTAACTTCTTAAAGTGGCAATACTAATCAATACAGTGTTCCACATGGGCACATAACCAATCTGTGGGAGCCAGAATTCTTGCTGGTTGGTAGGGGATCAAATACTTATTTTACTTACTGAAATGCAAGTCAATTTATAACCTTTATATAATGTTTTTTTCTGGATTTTTTTGGTTGATATTCTGTCTCTATCCGTTAAAATAAACCTACCATAAAATGACAGACCCTTCATTTCTTTGTAAGTGGGCAAACTTACAAAATCAGCAGGGGATCAAATAAATATTTTCCCCACTGTATAGAGAGAGACGTAAGGAGTTTGTCGTTCACTATGCCATAGACTACGGGGGCTGGACTCCAAACCATGCTCTCATTTGCATCCTGCTCCTTCCTTCAACTTCCTTCTGTTCCTCCACTGGCTGTAGGACTGCAAAGCACTTCCTGTCATTAAATGTATCCCCACAGACACACGCTGCAATAAGGACATTGCCTAAACCGTGACTGCACTCTGTGTATGTGTACGTGTGCACAATAATTCACACACACACACACACACACACACATGCAGGCTGTATCTCGAAGTTGCGATGATGCAATACTTTATATTTTCTATTTTCTATATATGTATCCCCACAGACACACGCTGCAATAAGGACATTGCCTAAACCGTGACTGCACTCTGTGTATGTGTACGTGTGCACAATAATTCACATAATACACAACACACACACACATGCAGGCTGTATCTCGAAGTTGCGATGATGCAATACTTTATATATTCTATATTCTATATATATTGTGTGTTTGAGAGAAACATGATGCTTTAATGTTCTGTAGGATCTTCTACCTTGCTATTTTAGAGCAGGTTTTTTAGTTTTCAGGTGGCCATCCCCCTTATCTGACCCTCGCTCATCTTACCTCATTTTTAACCTGATATATACGTTTATAATCAACGTGTGCATGTGTGCTTCTCGTGTGGGTGTACAGTAATGTACAAAGGAAAATAGCAGCTTGTTAAGGACTGATACACTAAGACTACCTTGTTAGCATGCAAACTTTTTGCTATATATAAACTGTATTGTATTGGCACATTGCGTTCAGTTTGGGCTATGGAACCTCATAGTTGTCGTTTTGTTTGGTCCTATCGTTGTTTTCTTGTGTACAACAAACTCAGAAACTGCAAACAGCATACTGTGTGAGGTCATTATGTATGATTAATTTTAATCAGGACCATTGTGCCCGGTCCAGAGTCTTGAGAAATCTATGTATTAGCTGTCCTAAATTATACCATTTCCTTTCCCTGTGATCACAATGTTTTTAATTCAGCTTTAGATTGAGTTAAGCTGGGCATGAATTATTAAGTCTCTAAGTAGTCTTAGACTTTTTTGCCCTGCCTTTTTCTGATATTATTAGTTATTATCTAACTTTTACAACTCGTGAGATAAACCCTGCTGTTGTATTCTTTATGGAATCCCGTTTCCGCCACATAATAGAAAAAAAAGTTAAATAATTGTTACATAAAATGTCAATATTATTAGATACTAAGTCATTATGAGATCAACTCTGGTTTAATGACTATGAGATGACTATGATATAGCACTATTTACTACAACTCTGGTTGTAGTAAATAGATATATAAATTAAATTGCCATTGCCTTTGCCGTAAAACATCAAAAATATGACATAAAAGTATGACATAATTATGAGATTAAAAAGTAGAAAATAGAACAAAAAAGTCATAATTATGCCATAAATATTTGAATTATGAAATAAAAAGTACTCAAGTGGAACTTGTGAAAAAAATTCGAAAATAAGAAAATAAATTTATTTAAAACAAATGTATCTCCAAATTACGACTCAGTATGTCATAAAAATTCATAAGATAAAAGTACAAATTTACCCCAAAAATTAAATTGATAAAAACTCATTATGACAGAAACCAGAACGTATGAAGTCAAAAATAAGAAAAAAAATCATAATTTAGTTTTTTTTCCATAATTTTACCTTTTCTTTCGTAGCGATAACTTAGTATGTAATTATTTTTACTGTCATTATTATGACAATTATTTACAATTTTGACTTCAATTTCTCATGAAAGACTTTTTTTTAATCTCATTATGACTTTGTATCTCAAAATTTTGACTCTTTATATGATAATTATGTCATACTATTTATTGACTATTTATGTAATAAATATGATTTACCAAAGCATGATTTTTTTTCTTATGTGGCAGAAATTGGCTTCCATAGATCTCTGCTCAATTTACATAAATACAGCCCTAGTGCCTCTGTACCCTCCCATTCAGTCACTTTCACGATTACCTGACTGTTATGGTTGATATCACAATGCTTTGTAACACTATTTGTTTCTCTTATTGCTTATCAACACATTAACATACACAATCCATCATAAACAATTAGAAGAGATGAGGATTCCGCCTTATGAATCATATGAGTGCCTCTTTTAGGTTAACCTCACTCCATGTCGCTGAGCCGACTGGTCACATAGCGTTATTCAGGCATCTGTCAGGAGATGTTAAAAGCTTTGTATCTGTATCATCAGACCTGGGGTAATTAATTAACAGTAATGCCTTTAATACATTTCAAACAGCAAGAGAGCACTGCCCTTAATTTTAAGCATATTATACTGCTACCTGGATGTAATAGGGTGCTATTACATGTAACTAGAAAGGCTGCAGGGAGCAGAGTATCCAATTCTACTGTTTGAATGCTTTTATCTGTACTAAGATGTTTATCCAAACACATGGTCATTTTATGCAATATCAGACACTTTTAAAAAATAAGGCAGCATGTAATCAAGGGACTAAGATGTACTGTTGTTGCTCAATGTATGTAACTTGAATTTTCTTTCATTTTCTGTTGTTATCTACAGCTTGTAATGCTGCATTAACACAGTCCAAAATGTATATAGGCCTGTCAGAATGCACTAAAAGACATTTTGGGTTAATTTTTTTCAGTTCAGTGTCTCAAGAGATTGTCAGCTACACTTTTAAATAGCATATCAAGGTTAACCGATATCTCACAAATGACTCCTGGTTAAAGTGTTGACCCTGGCTTTTCTGTTATATCATCTGCTGGTACTGTAGTCATTAAGCCAAACCCATTTAGAGGATTGTTGATCTGAAATGAGCAGAATGGAGAATTTTTAGCTTCACTGGCACTTTTTCTAAGATTTCGTTTTTTCATACGCTGTCAGGACTATACAAATTACCTGTTATAATAAATCTTTGTGTGTGTGTTTTCTCATTCTATTTTTGTTCGTCTAACACTTACTCAAATATTTGTAGTTATTTTGATTTGTATAGATGAATAAGAATGCCTGATTCCCCCTTTTACTGATAATCACTTTAAAGTTGTACCAGGTTTCTGTCTTGATGGACTTAATGATCCATAATTCCAACATAATGCACAATTAATTTATTATGGAATTAGTTCATGCAAGTCAAATTGAATGCAGTTTCCCTGAGATAGATTGAACAAAACAAAGTCATTTAGAATAGGATGATCTTATAGGCTAAAGGAAAAAAAGGATATTGTGGGAAAAAAATGCGTTAAGTGTATGTCTTTAATGGGAAATAACCTCACTCCAAGTTGGACTGATAGTTGTTGGAATTGTCCTTGTTATGTACATATGTGTACCATATATATTTTACAGTTTTTCATGCATGTTGAAGTGAAATACTCTGAACACAGTGCTGCAGTTTTGATTAAATGAAAAACAAAACAAAAGTTTCTAGTCTTATTTAGGCACAATTAAAGATTGTACATAATTAAAATGTTTTATGTAATTCTTTATAATTTTGTTTTAATATAATATAATTGGGCAGAGTTTGATTCTTGTAATTTAGAGATTTATTGGTCCACTAAACTAAAATTCTGAAATCCTTTTGAGTACATCCAGGGCTTTTTTTGTGATACCAAAAGTTTGGAAGTGTGACTTACATGTTAATGGTAATATATGATTTAAAAATTGTATGGAAAATCTATCTATTTTTTAGATTCAACCTATTTAATAAAAATATACAATAATTTTTATAAAAATATATACAACATATTGAATATCGATAATATAAAATAACTCACTCAAAGTAGTAATAATCTACCTATATATGTAAAATATTGAATTTAAAAATAAAATACATAACTATATTTAAAAAAAATAAAGTAATTTTTGTATATATTGGTCTTATATTATAAAATATACATACAATATGATTGAAATATCAGTAATATAAACGTATCAGTAATAATATATTATGTATAATGATATGTATTAAAAATAATTTAAAATTAAAAGTAAATACATAACTATATTAAAATAAAAAATATATGTATTAATATGATGTATTAACATGTACTGTTTCTTATGCACCAAAGACTATAATAGTCTTATTTTGTAAAATATACATACATTTTAATATTATATTTAAAAATAAATACACAAATCCATTTTTTAAATTTATATTTATTATATATTATTATATTATATTTAGATGTATTAACAAATAATTTTTCTTATGAACCAACAAGTTTTTGAAGGTAAAAGTGCTGTGGTGGTACAATGGTACAGTGATCTGTTTGATAGACTATGTATATAGTACATAGCAGCATAGTACATGTCCATGGTGGTATTGCAACCTGTCGTGTTGCCGCTAGAGGGCGCATGCGTGCCGTCTCGGATGTGTACGTGTGTGTGTGCGTGTGTGTGCGCGTGTGTTTGGGGGTGTCATTGATCACACACAGGAGGTAAAGGCGATCACGTGACCGCACAGTGCCGTTGGTGAGTTCTCACAGCATGGCGGAAGGAGTAGTTGTCCGGATGGATTGTTTCTCACCTTTTAATTCATGTCCTCAGTGTTGACGGGAGGATTTTTGGCTTTCGAAACGCATTTCATTACACTTAAAACAACTTCAGCGTATTTTCAAGACGATGGCAGACCGCGGTGTGGATTTGGCAGCTCTACCGAATGAGGTTAGAGAGCAGTTGGCGGAGTTGGAGCTCGAGCTGTCTGAAGGTAAGAGATGGAGTTATCGCCTCAGCCTTAATAATGCTAATAATATTAACCTAATATTTAAATCCCACAGTCGTATGGCGCTATAACAGACACATAAATAAGCTCAAATGGATGGCTGTCTACTGTTTTGTGTTAATGTTTGAATGTCCTCTGTTTCCGTTCAGAGAATTTCGTTTCAGACAGGCTGTCTTAAAAACTAGTGAGCTGCCTACCTAGAGAGAATGTCTGCTTGTCCAAAATGCAGTTTCTGATGTTCCGAACACGCCTGTGATGCCCAGACATGCTGTCTAGGTAGGCAGCTTACTAGGTTTCGAGACACAGCCCAGAGTGTGTCGGCAGAAATTATGAATTTTCCTTTCTCAAACGTGCTTTTAAACTGGTGTAAATGAAAGAACCGAACGTGAATGAAGTCGAATAGCAATGCTGCTGCATCCAGCCGTTAATTTCACCTCAAGAGACTGCGACTATTGTTTGTTCGCTGATCTAGACCTCAAAGAAAACAGAGCCCTTGACAGTAATGCTAGACACAATACCGTAGTACAGAGACACATCAAGTGCATATGGATTTATGTATGTTATGATCTTTGTTGTTCTCAAAGCCATTTGTTTTCATCTGGAGACGTTGTTAAAGGGGCATCACTTTTGCTGTCAGTGTGTGTCTGGACTCGAATGCGAAACGCAATGACAACGTTGGTCTATTTTTGCTGTACTCCTGTTTGCACACACACACATCTGTCAAACACACCTTTTCTGTAGACATTTCCTCTCTCCCTTTAGTCATTATTGTAAAATGATGATTATCCAATTTGATATTACCATTGTTTGATTCTTGTAAACTATATTTTCAGCCTTTACAGACTCTTAGTCAGCTTAGGGACCTCATTATTACTTAGTATTACTTATCAGTCACCATTTTAGTTCATTCATGTAGTTTTACATGTAGTTTATAAATAATTTTAAATATCTCTATCGCCAGACTTCTGATTGACATTGACACTTGACTGTACAGTTATGCAATGCATTTAATGGAAGACTATAATTTTTGTATATTGTAGAGGATGTATACACAACCATTCAAAAGTTTGGGGTCTGTAAGATTTTTGTAATGTTTTTTGAAAGACATTTCTTATGCTCACCAAGGCTGCATTTGACACACAACACACTAAAAACAGAAATATTTTGATATTTTATTGATTTTTTAAAAATATATATTTTAATATATTTTTAAATGTAATTTATTCCTGTCATGGCAAAGCTGAATTTTCAGCAGTCATTACTCCAGTCTTTAGTGTCACATGATCCTACAGAAATCATTCTAATATGCTGATTTGGTGCTCATAAAACTTTATCAATGCTGAAACCAGTTGTACTGCTTAATAATTTTGTGGAAACCATGGTACATGTTTTCCAGGATGCTCTGATGAATATGAAGTTCAGAAGAACAGTATTACAGACATCTTTTGTAACACTATAAATGTCTTTACTGTCACTTTTGATCAATTTAATGTATCCTTGCTGAATAAAAGTATTACTTTATTAAAAAAAATTGTACTGACCCTAAACGTTTGAATGGTAGTGTCTTTTAAATTTTGTTAGTATTTCTAAGACCATACATAAAACTTGTCTTAAAGAGCCTTTTTGTGATACTAAATGTTTAACGTTGTGACCAATATGATATTAATGATATTATTATTATATTATAGCATTTTTGTGTGATAAATCAGCCATTCTGTCTATTCACAGGGTTTAGAAGTTCATTCAGTGTTCATGACATCACAGCGATGGTGTTTCATGCACCGTCATGTATCTTCTTACCGTCCTGTCATCCGTCTATGAAAAGCAGTGACGCTGTACTCATTCACTCTGTCAAAGCGCACTATGTGGGGGAGATGTGTTGGTTTTCAGCTTAGTAATAGTGTTACACAACTGGAAGCATTTAGAGTGTGGGCCACACTCTCAAACAGCTTGTTGATGTGTGCAGCTGCTTATCAAGAAAACCAGCCATAGAAACTGTTACTGGAGTAACACAACATTTTATGACCGTATGATTATATACTATAAATTATGACTATATAAGTACTGATGACCGTTGAGCCAGGTTTTTTAAATTTTTTTGTCTGTCATTCAGCCACACTATAAAATGTTTGCTGAGTGCAAAAGAACGTAATGGAATAGTTTACCCAAATGTTGGAACAAGAAACAACCCTCTACGCATACCTTGGCAATATAATCGCCATTACACACATACTGGCGTGTAAAATCTAAGAATTGATTAGCCAATGGCTAATGTTAGACATTATTTAGTCGCCCAGAGTAAGATTTAGTCGCATTTGCGAGTGATTTACTCGCAATGTAGAGGGTTGAGAAAGTCATACGGCTTTGCAATGACATGAGGGTGAGGAAATCATGTTCATTTTTGGATGAACTGTGTTTTAAACCACTGTTTTGCATGTGAACTAGAGGTCTGTGACATTTGAAAGTGTGTGAAAACAACACGAAAGCTCTTGGTGTGTTTAGTGGAGGGCTTTTAGTGCTCTTGGGGCAGGTGAGTGATCTGGAGTGTTTGGTCAATTGGAGGGTGGTTGCAGACTCCCTCACCCCCTCTTCCAATAGAAGCAGCTGCCAGTCTTGGCTGTCACCTCCCTGGACAGTAGAGGTCTTCTCGGGTCCTAAAATCTGTACCCAACCCGAATTTGCCTGGAATCATTTCTTACCTGAACCCCGATGTGCATAAATACATTTTTTTTAAAGAAAAACCCGACCCGAGACAGACCCGATGAAATTAGACCCGAGTCCGACTCGACCCGACAGCATTTAATTTCGAACCCGACTGGACCCGAACGTAAACGGCATTGACGTGTGTACATTGAGCTTGGCTTTCAATTGTGACCAGTGGATTTAAAAAATAAACGTGATAGTTTGATAAAAAATAAATCAATAGCCTAATAATTAATGGATTCGCTAGTGTTGTCTGCAACCTGATCTCCGGCGAAAGGCTTCTGCACAAAAAAAAGAAAAGCCCTGCATGAACAGGCAGCATAATGAAGCGAGTGGATTTTCCTGCTGGATCTATAAGATGATTTCTGTGTGCGAGGTTACAAACATAGCCTATGCTCCTTTTCTATGTGCGTTCCTCACTTAACACAAAAGTGAAAGTAGCCTACACATTCGGGATAGTTTAAAAGAATTCTGGTCCAAATAGGGAAAAAGCATGTTTATTTTAAATTACCCGAGATCCGAGGCCGCTATTACCGAACCTGACCCGTGTCCGAGGTACTTTTTTAGTTTTGGACCCGAACCCACTCGGGTCGGACCTTGGGACCTGAAGACCTCTACTGGACGTTCACCTCCCCACTAGCGTCTCACAGTCATGTCCCTGCTTTTCCTCTGCTTGCGCCATCTCTTTTTCTCTCTCTCTCGCACTTGGGCTGACTAGTTCCTACAGATATGACTCAAATGAATCACTGCTCACTGACCAATCAAAATACACCTAAGCACATTAATAATTTTAATCAGATTAGCAGATAAGTTGTATTTGGATATTTGATTGTGCATGCTCATTTTACATTCAAATGACCTAGGACTGCTCGATTATGGCAAAAGTCATTATCAAGATTATTTGGTCAATATTCAGTAGTCATGATTATTAAACTATTAGGAGTGGGCGATATGGCCAAACTTTTATGATATAAAAATTTTAGATCCAGTGAAATTTCACAGTTCTCGATACCAACCATGGCAGAAACGAATACTTGGCTAACTAAAGATTTGGACGTTAAGTTTGGGCTTTTAATCAGGGATGAAAGAAAGGAACACAAGGCAGTGCAATAATTGTTTTATTCATTTGTGTTTTCATAATTGTTGGAAGCCAAGGTCAAAATCAAAACTTTTGATGATTCACACAGGCCTGAAATGACCTTTGCAAACATACTGCACTCACTTAAATTTTAATTTAATGACACTGGTTAATGTGATCTTAAATTTAAACATTAAATTAAAACCCATATCCTATAGGAAGACTTGGAAATCATAAATATGTTTTATGTTTGTTTTGCTTTGCTCTAAAATATTGCTTTGGCTACGTATAGAGTAAAACTCGCCAGCAAATCAGCACTAAGTATGTCCATGAATCGTCTTATTAGAAACATTTGTACACCAAGTAGCTATAAATGTTTAAATCTATTAATTAAACAGATTAGGCCTATTTTCCTGACATCCAAATTGAAATCTGAACCAGCGATCCAAATAATGATTTAAAAAAAACCATGAATATCTGGAAAACTTCTGGAAATGCACTGGTCTGAAACTGTATGAACCCTGGTTTCTGAATTGCTGTGTATAAGGTGTTTGTGCTGTTGCCATCTCTTGCGTCTCTCCCTTATTTCTGGATCCATGCATGGTTTCCACAAGAGCACATATTGACCTTGGATGATAGAGATATATCCCATTACCATGCTCCACTGGGGCTTTTTACAGTGAAAAGACTCTGTCCAAATTATCTCCTACATAATGACCTAATTCTGCAGGGTTGTAGTGATCGTAGTAACAATAGGTACCATTGAGCTGATCTGTACTATGGTGGTTTTGATCTGAACTGGCATTTGAAGCTTTCAACTGAAACTTTTGTTTCCCAAATGACCGTCTCTGTTTTTTTTTTTGTTTTTTTTGGACTTTTCTTTAAAGGTTAAATTAAATTAATTTAAAGTTAAATTAAGTTAAACTAAATCAGAAAGCATGTCTAATTAATTAAAATCATGAAACTTAAACAATTTAACATCAATTTATTAAAAGTTTAACAAAAATT
>NW_015544165.1:1945160-1948095 GCF_001515605.1 Sinocyclocheilus anshuiensis
TGTCTTCAAGTTAAACCAAACTTTTATTTTGACGGGTTGCCGTGAATAGCCTACCTTTACATTTCTGTGTGTATATGATATGAGGTAGGCTTGCCGCGATAGACAGTGCTGACGGGAATACCAGTGTTAAGCCGCAACACTGGTTACGTCACTTGCCCACCGCGGCACCGACCCCCACCGTCGTTTTGATTAAATGAAAACAAACAACAAAAGGCTCGCTTTCTCTCTCTCACTCTCACACACACACAAACACACACACACAAATGAACTGGTAAGACTGCATCAGAGTAAGACAGCTTTTATTGAAATAAAATCAATAAATCATAAATAAAAAAAAAATCCAAAAGAGATTCTCATTCTCTCTCTCTTACACACACACACACACACACACACACACACAGACAGACACACACACAAACACAATATTTGTTTATAAAACAATCACCTTACCTGCTGCCACGGCTACTATAAAATTAAGAGGATCAAATACTCTACCCAGGACTCGTTTTTCATCTTTGTTTGCGTTCACCGAGACACACACCATAGTGTCCTTCTGCCCAAAAAAGAACAAGAACGTGATTCTTATGAGCACCGCACACAAGGATGCAGCAGTAAGTGAACGTGAGGACAGAAAGCCGAAAATGATTTTGGACTACAACACTACCAAAGGTGGAGTGGACAATCTGGACAAGGTATGTGCTACTTTGTATTTGTTCACTGCTAATAATAATTGTATAATAATTGATAATAACTTATAGTCTAAGCTAAATGGTAAACTGAAGTTGAAATGAACTAGAAAAAAAAAGTAAATTGCACTAAATGACAGAACATTTACAAAAATTTTGTGCATGTGTGTGTGTGTGTGTGTAATATTCCAGATCGTTGCAACATACACATGTGGACGGAAGACAGCTCGCTGGCCCATGGCTCTCTTCTTCAATATAATCGATGTCTCAGCCTACAATTCATTTGTGCTGTGGAGGGAAATCAATCCCACCTGGAGACAGGGGAAAAGTTCCAGGAGGAGGAATTTTCTGGAGGAGCTGGGGAAAGCGCTGGTGTACCCCTTCATGAAAAGAAGGCAAAGCATTCCTCGCACACCAGCCTCTGTGAGCTTCCTAAAAAAAGTGCAGGATTCCATGGATGAGGAAGGTGGTTCCTCCACGGCTGTTGACTGCAGAGCTGGTGCCTCCACGGCTGGTGCCTAATTTCTTTCCAAAACTCTTTTATTTTGTCACATTCCCACATACAGTGAATTAAGGTACCTTTTGCACGGTTACATTTAAAACAAGTATCTGGTGTGTTGCTATAAATTTTATTTAATTTTACTGGAGTTATATAAATACGCATAAGCCAATTGTATTGTAACAGTTTTAGTCTACTGTTAACTGTCTGTGTTTGGGCCTTTACACATTTTTGTGAAAGTAAAATGTGCACGCCACTTTTACAAGCTATTTAAAAGCGAAGGAAAGCTAGGATAAGAGGGAACACCCCCGCACACACGGTGATACCGGTATTACCGGTGTTGTCACACGTCGATTAACCGGTGGGAAAATTTCCTCACCATCACAACCCTAATATGAGGATAGTTTTACTCAAATGAAACGGTCAAATGCTCACGAAGTGACTCAGAGCAGTTCTGGAGATGTTGTTGATGTATTTTTATTTTTATTGTTCCTCATTTAGTGAGACGGCAGACGTTAATATCACCGGAAGTGTCACGCGCGCTTCAGTACGAGTAGTAAACAAAACCGCGTGTCGGTGCCATTAATTAACACAGAGACACGCAGAATTCATATTTAAATAGTCGTTTTGTGGCTTAATATTTACAAATACTAGTGAGAGTGTGCTCACTTGTGTGTCTGTGTGTGTGTGTGTGTGTGTGTGCACTCGCGCATCGGGGGCAGAACTCCGCTGTGCGTGATACAGAGAGCGCCCATAATGTAGAGACCGAATTGACATGCCGTCGATATATGATAAATACGATAAATAACATAAGGCTAGGGATATGCCGGTATCAAATTTTCATGTTGGGATTAATTGCTAATGCTTTTATCACGGTATACGGTATTATCACGGTATTGAAATTTAGTTTAAAAAAGTGCTGTCATAATACAGTATAACAGGTTTAATAACTTTTTTCTTATACCTAATATAATGGCAGGGGAAACACTGGACTCAGTCTGCAAGCGTGTGTTTGTATGCGGTCATCCACCCTATGGTCTCCTTACCAAAGGAGGCATCCCATCAACAGACTCTTCTAAACAAGATTAAGTTTATGCATTGATTTGGATTAAGCCAGTGTTACTCATTGCGCGGCTAGCGAGCCTCATGTGGCTCGCCAAGCTTTACTTTGTGGCTCGCATGGACACTGGATGCGGCGCCATGCGATGCGACACGATCTCCATCAGTAAACTGATGCCTCGTTCTATTTATGACGAACTGTACTGACACTACGTTCAAATGATTTGCAACTGTCGCTTTGTCGCGTCAAGTGTAGACAGACTTTTAGCGCAGCAGGGCGCGGCACGACAACTGTCGCGTCTGGTGTAGACACGGTCAGACAGTGTCTGCTCTATTACAAATAATTGTTTTTTTCTTTTTTTAAATACCTAAAACAGCGGCATTACAAGATGGAAATATATACTAGAAAAGATATTTACACTTGCTCTGTCCTATGTCCATGACACTGACTCACTGCGTAGTTAATCTTAACAGCTCTTAACGCCGAATGTGCACTTGGATGGTTAGATACATGATGGGCTAGTGTAAAAAAAATAAAATAACTTGAGGTCTTTCCAGCATTAAGCATTAATCCTGCTTTTTTTTTTAAATAATCTTGTCTCAGTTAATTTAGACGTAATGCATGTTTTTATAGAGTTACTTCCTTGCGTTGACAATTTAAATGTGCTGCATTATTTTGCTCATTGTGCCC
>NW_015544165.1:1948193-1958547 GCF_001515605.1 Sinocyclocheilus anshuiensis
GATTGTTAAAACAAAAAATATTTGTTGTTTGTCTCAATAAATTGTGTTAATTATAAATACAGTGGTTAAATTTAAAGATTTTTTTCTATTGCTTTTTGTTTTAAAAAAGGTTATAAAAAAATGTCAGTAATTATCGATACTAGGCATGGGCCGGTATGAGATTTTGACGGTATGATAACCTTAAGCAAAATATCACGGTTTCACGGTATTGTCGATACAGCTCTAAAATGTGTTATTTTTAAATGATTGGAAAAAAAAACACCTTTTTTCTGCTGAACACAATATATTTAGTTTTTGAGCAACATACAGAATATTAGGAACAGTAGAATTTGTTTATTTTTTCTTTGATTTGTTTCCTAAAAAGAAGGAAATTCCGCGTTATACAGTAAATTCTGTTTTTATGACTGGATTCCATGATTCCGTCCATGTTTTCTGCATTGCGTAAATCATAGGGACCTACTAATGTAGCAAACTAATATGATAAGCTCATTGTGAGAGTAAAAGACGGGGACATTGTTGTTTATTTACTTAGCATTGAGTTTCTCCAACTAAATGACAACGTAGCATTAAATCACCATTCAACAGACTCAAGCCACCACCGCACTGCCGTCTATTGGACTGCAGAAAGATACTAACTTTTCAATCTGCTACGTTACTGACTGTACTGACAAACTATGCTGACACAGTGTCTGCGCCGGAACCCGACGGGCTTGCAGACCTCTAGCGACAAAGCGACCGTTGAAAATCATTTGAACTTTGTCAGCACGTCATAAATAGAACGAGGCATCAGTTTACTGCATCCAGTGTAGACAACAGCACTGATTATAATGGGTTCTATTCTACGTACACCGGACGCGAGCGGCGCGGCGCGACAAAATACAATAGAATTCTATTGTATTTTGTTGCGCGATGTGATGTGATGGGTCTCATAAGCATGAGTTCTGCGCCCGGTATAAACACCAGCATAATGGCCGCGATCAGCTCCGGTGGCCGTAACACAGGCTTTAATGCGCCGCAGACGCGTGCTGTGATGCGCGGATCAGCTCTAGCCTCTAACGTCACTGAATCTCCTGTTAAAAATAAGCCATCCATTCATCATATCATGCAAAACTAAGAATTAAAATCATTGTAATGTGACGATCAAATATAGGTGCGGGTGGGTGGCGGGCGGATAATTTGAAGCAGCGGACTCGGGTGAAGTTTGAACTCATCCGCCCATCTCTACACTACACTGACCTGGGTCGCCAGTAGCAAACAATGGAGCGCACTCTGCTGGACAAACTAAGTAATTACACCATTTCAAGCATTTTATCTGCGTTATATGCTCACTAAGTAATTACACCATTCAGAAGCATTTAAAAAAAAAATTAATATCGGCGGCATATTCGCCGATACCAATATATCGGCAACAGGCTCATATCTGCTAGGGGTGGGACAATATATCGATATGGCGATATATCGTTGTCCTTCTTCATGCGATACGAGAATCGATATCTGGTGCCAAATATCGATATTTTACTACAATACAATACTACAATTTACTACAATATATTACTACAATAAGGCACTCTATATAGATTTCCCATCTCCCAGCATCTAAAAAATGTGTGGAAATCGCGGCCGCACCATTTCCACCTTCTTTCCAAAGCGCTCTGAGCAACCATGAACTGCGTTCTCTATGAAGATGGGGAAGCACGAGGAACCGAAGGATAAACAGATTTCCAGCCACTGTATTAGCTCTACTGCTCTATATATGTTTATGGAGATAAAAGGAGATGGAGATAAAAAACTGACCCGGAGCAGCTATCAGCGTGGACTGTAGGCATCGATCACGTTATTATTGCAGAGCGCATATTGAGTCCGTGAGTAGCCTAACCTCTCCGCTCTGGATGCTCTCCCTCTCTCTCAGATATTACAAGTGCGCGTTAGGACACCGACCGGCAGAAACATCTGCACCTATGGCATGGATGACGAAACAAAACCTCGTCAGAGCCGTAATGCGGCACAGAAGTGTGCAGTGTGTTTGCTTGCCACGCGTCTACATTTAAAATAACGAACCTAAGCGCGCAAAAGACGCGATGTGCGTGGCTTTTTCCCCCCTGCATGTCATGTGCGCGGGGCTCCGTTTTTATGATGAGAGGAGAGGAAAGGTTGAGAAAGCACTCCAGGTAAATTTTGAAATGTACCAGGTTTATATATAGGCTATATATAAAGTTGATAAGCAGTTAAATGTGTTAGTTTACAGACAAAGAAAAGTGTAAGCTTTTAGTAAGTCCAAGAATAAAATGATTAATTTCCTTAGCATGTTAAATTTGATTTACAGAACTTTTGTGCTGCTTTCTAACAGTTTGGACTTGAATAAAGAGAGAAAACTTGCACTTAACCTTTTCACAGGCATTTTGTTTTCATAGTTAGACCGATATCGTAATGTATCATTATAGAATTGTCTAGCAATATATCGATTATCGCAGAATCGCTGTATCGCGATATTATCTTATCGTGAGCCATGTATCGTGATTCGTATTGTGAGGTACCCTGCGATTCCCACCCCTAATATCGGCCGATAATATCGGCTAAACGATATATCAGTCGGGCTCTAGTTTTTTGTTCTTCTTGTTGTTTTGTGTATTCCATCAAATTGTTCTAAGCGAGACTAAGGGTTTTTTTCTTCCATTGGAAGGTCACAAAAAAGGTCAAGACATGTTTGAGCAAAAATTAGAGGAACAAAACTATAAAGAAAATAAAGCCTTTGTAGGATAATTTTTTGCATTGACATTTTCATGAAAATTAAGCACATTTTTTTCCCATCAATTCTCAGTAACCTAATGAAACTCTTATTCTTATTAATGTTATGCAAAAAAAAAAAAACCATAATACAATATTATGTATTGGTGTTTTTATATCACTGTATTTCTGAAGGAAGACTATCTTTAGAAAATTTTCGATGTCATTTTCATTTCATTTTGCATGTTATATGCCTGATAAAGCAGCGTTTGTGAGCTCAGCGCTGCTTTGTGTACAGCCATTACTGGGGATAATTTTTTCATTACAGTAATCAGAATTTGTGGGAAGAAAAAAGCTTAATTTTCATGAAAACGCTTCACTAAATCTTGCTTCACTAAAACTAGGCCTCATTTTCTTTATGCAAAATGTAATTGTTTTTCTTTTGACTTTGAGGTGTAATATGATGATTCTGTCATCAAATATGAGATTTGCTCTGAAATGTGCTGACATCCAGCGTCATGTAAGCTCTTCATTTAAAACATTAAGACATGATTTTCTGTAAAGCTGCTTTGAAACAACATGGGTTGTGAAGAGTGCTATACAAATAAAAATGACTTTACTTGACAATATTGTCAGTTGACTATAGGTAGTTTTTGTGTGGCTGAGACTATTTGCGTGCAGATGTACCCTAAACACGAGTACACCGTCACAGTTCCTCTTTTCTGTAAATGACCCTTTGTTACACATTTTATGGAGGAAAGGTCTGTCACGTACTTGTTGGATAATCAAATGAAGTTTCTTAAATTTAAACACTTAAAATGACATGAATTTCATTTCATTTATAACAAAATATCAAACCAAGTGACATTTATTTGTTAGAAGCAAAAGTTTTTAAACTATAAAACAATAAATACAGATGTTCAAATGAAGACAAACTATTGGACACGTTTGTTTACAGTTCATTTGGTTTGATATTTCATATCAAATGCAAATATTCCGACGTTTTTAAGTGTGGCTGAAGTGTCTAAAAGTGTCTAAAAGCCCCGTTTTGGGCCACCATATGTGACCAAGTGCTACCAAGGTTTGCATGCTTGTCAAACTTAACCTCCAATCTGTCCTCAGGAGGGACCTCACTGGAATCAACCACAAAGAGCTTTCTTTGTGGGAGAATCGTATTTATACCGAGCGCTAAGCTTAGACAGATGGGACATGATCAGATGTCCAGACTTCACACAGATTCCCTTTCCCTCAAACAAAAACCCAGAGCCTCTTCTCCTGGTACTGGGCCCACTGGGTCTGCTCCCTCAGCGTGGGTTGTGTAAGGAACCGGTCCAGGCTGCCCTTTGGCTGTGAATAGTTAATGTCGCATCGCTGTGGTCTTATAGGGTGCTGAGCCTGAATTATTAACATGCTTCATTAAATACCATGAGGCTTTGCTTGAACCTCCCTTTACTGGCACTATGTGAACCAGGGTGTGTACGGGGGAAGTGCCATCACGCTGCTCCATAAGTGAAAGTCAGTGTTGTGGTATAACGGCGCTATGCACTGCCAAGGAAACACTCAAAACTTACAACACAATGTGCCATCCATGAACAGGATGTGGACTCCTTATAAAGTCGATATTTCAAAATATTTGAAGTAAGAAATGCTAGAGCTGTGACTGTTCAAATGTTTGGGGTCAAGTTTAAAAAAATTTTTTTTTAAGAAATTAATATTCAACAAGGATGCATTAAAGTGATCAAAAATGACAGTAGACATTTATATTGTTATAAAAAGATTTCATTTCAAATAAAGGTTCTTTTAAACTTTCTATTCCACAAAAATTTTAAGCAGTACAACTATTTTCAACATTGATAATAAAAAATTATTTCTGAACTATCATGTGACACTTAAGACTGGAGCAATGGCTGCTAAAAATTTAGCACTACCATCACAGGATTAAATTTTATTTTAAAATATATTAAAGTGCAAAACACTTATTTTAATTAAAATAATATATAACAATATTACTGTTGCACTGTGTTTTTGTTCAAATAAATGTAGCCTTGGTGAACATAGGAGTCTTCTTCATGATCTTACTGACTTACTGAACTTTTGAACAGAATTCCACTGATTTTACTTCAAAACCAAATTACAACTGCACGGTGAAAGAAACCTTGACTAATCATATAAGTGGACTTCTTTGGAAAAGTAAAACGATATAAAAAGGCTTCTTTTGGAGCTAGAGAGCAGTAATGTGTAAGACTCAAGTTTATATTTAGCAAGTTATTCACTGATACTGCCCAAAAAGTACATTTTGGGTTAGTCAAGTCCTCACAAAGTTGTTTACAGAACTTCTTGCAGTTGTTAGAGGGAAAAATCTGAACATTTACAGACAAATGAGTGTAGAAGTCAAGAGCTTTCTCCAGTCCGCAGTCTGCTGCTGTTCCCAAACCTCAGCCTTGTTTACAGCTTTTATTCAAAGCACCCGGGACACTCCTGTTTTTGTATCCCTCCATCCTGCACTTCCCTTCAGGGAAAAGCGTTTCACACACGTTCAGACTGTGAGAACCTGTTTTCCCTGTGTTTGTCCTGTTGTTTTTGCTTGATTTGTACTCATGCCTTGTGGGATTTTGCTCTGCACTCTTCTCTGAGTAAAAGCACCTTGAATGAGATCTTACATTTCAAGAAAGGGGGACTGTACCCTCACAGTTTAGACAAGCACCGGATTAACCTGAGTTTTGAGCTCTTGATGCTTGACATGTGAGCTGGAGTAGTTGTTTTGCTGGCGTTGCTCAACCACAATATTGTCCTGAAGGCCCAAAGTTAGTATGAACTGGCTGGCAAGTGCTGACAGATCCCTCCTGAAGTCCCACGTCACATTCACTGACATCAGGTTTCAGTCAGGGCTTCTTTAAAACAGTTTGTTTGACTTTAGATCTGTCTGACTGTTGTGATATAGGTGAAGGGGAGGTTCTGGGCTGAAACTTGGTAGGTTTGTAGTCTTGCTGTTCCTCTCAGATACGTGCATGACTTTCACAACTCACTTGTGGGAGTTGTTGCGTAATATGTTGTAAAATAAAACACAGCATAGTTTAAGTTGTTTAGTGGTTGACCAAATGTGCCACCAAGATGCCAGGGCATTATTCCTTCCATTTTAGACAAAAAATGAAGGCTGATTGCTTTTCAAACACCACTAATGAACTTTTATTTTACACAAAAATATTTGAAGCCATAAAATGTGCATTCCATGAGGCTTTTGGTTGATGCCATTTCTGAGAATCGGCCCAGTGGGTTTGGTTATGTGATGCCGTTAAGCACAAAATGACTAATTATTGGCCGATTAATCAGTCAGTCTATCACTAGTTTTATTATTCTGTCAGCAAATGACCCAGTCGGGAGTGAGTCATAACACTCACGTTCTCTTTCGTTGTTGTGTTGCTTGTCTTGTCTACTTGGACCCAAGTTGTTGTGAACTGAATTTAACCCATGAGTAATGAAAAACAGTTTTAAGGAACAGTCTACTAAGATAAAATGACCTCTCTTATGTTTTAACAAAAGTTCAGCTCTAATCCTCTCTCCCAGATCTTCCTCCCCTCCCTCGTTTCCTCGCTCTGTCTGTTCTCTGTGTGTCATTGTGCTGGAGTCGGGCCTGCTGAATCAGATTATGAGCACTCGATTGTTGGTGGAGGGTGTCGCCACTATTAAGCATTTTAACAGGAGCTCTACATGGTCTAATTTTAAATCCAAGTGGGACATCATGAGCCACAGAAGGGCACGCAAGATGTTGTCACTTCTCAAGAAGGCCAAAACGTGGGCTATATACATATAGCCCAAGATCTCTAGTATGTAATGCCTACGTATCCAGATCCAAATAATTCCTGGTTGATAGGCCTGCACTTTTTTCTCCTTCAATATGCTGCTTCTCTTGGAAAATAACACAAGTATCACATTACAGAAGTAAAATGGGTTGTGAATCTGACTCAACGTGACATTTTTGGTTGGGGCAGTTAGGACAAATTCAAATGAATACAACATATAAGTTTATATATGTAACATGTAGGTATCCACTACCTAACTCCGACTCAAAGGCATGTGTGAGTCTCTTTAGTTTAGTTTACAAGGACTACATAAGAACAAAAGCTGTAGATATTTAGAGGTGTGGTTGCACAGATCCCTGAACTCTGTCAGCAGTTGAGATGTCTTGGCACTTTGCCGCATCATAAAGCTGTCAAACATCAAGGTTTTTCTTCATGTGATCTACAATTTTTGTAAACATCATTAAATCTGGTGACAGAAATCGATTTCTGAAAAAGGGTGGCTAACCTGCCAGTCACTTGTTTTCATTTGCTCTCCTTCATTTCCTGGAAAATAATTCCCATAAATATATCCCAGCCTGTTTTACGGCTCATCTAGTTTTTTGTGTGTCAAATTACTCATCTACTTGTTTAGGTTCTACCTAAAAGTGAGTGAGGGTCGAGAGAGTGTGACGTCACGAAGTGGCAAGAAATTAATGATCTATCATGTGCCTTTTTTGCAGTGAAACTCTCCCTTCCTCCCACTCTTCTACTGGCGGACAGCGGGCACACCCTGTTACTCGGGGACTTATTCCATGTTTCCAACGTGTTGGATGGAGACCAGGACGCGTCAGAGCTTGGCAGCTCAACCAATCCCATGCCGCCTTATGATACACTCTGATATAATGATCAGCCAACCTTTGCAGCTATTTTTTTTTACAGGGCTGGCCTCGATGATGTCACAGTTTTCAGAGTAAACAGTTTGGAGTGAGCAATGCTCATTCTCTTGGGAAACTGTTAGTTTGAAGCCGAAAATCCAGTCTCTTCCCACTAAAGTGAAAGATATGGTGGTGGGGGGGATCTAATTGTTTTAATGAATGTTATGAATTTACATTTGGCCATGAGAAGTCATGTTGTAAGAGCACCTGTGCTTCTTCATGTTTATGTTGTTTTGAAGACTGGATGGTTTCTTGAGGAGTAGCTTGAGAAATAGCTTTAATATGTCATAGCTGTGTTTGAGAAACTGAAATAATTTTTTGTCTGCGCACCAGTTGAACTTTGAACCCAAATATGTTCCTAGCCCAAAAATGCTATACTTCTATGCATATTTAGGCCTTAAACATAATATATGTTTGGGGTTTTCAACCTTCACAGACCCAGGAACAAAAAATGTCTCATTTTATATTTTAACATTTTATAATGACAAGGAGTGTACAGTATATTGAGACCAACATAACTCTGTCATAGGACTAAATTGCGGCTAATATTTAACCCTTTAAGAGCATTATTTCTTGAAGAATACTTCAGTTAAAATACTTAAATTCTCATCTCATTTATTCAGCTTTCTGATAAATCTGTTTGTCACAAAATGAATAGTTATTCATATTTCATGCTGTACCTTATGGTGTTGTATGCCTAAATGCACATAATCATCACAACATTTATTTGACATTGAGCAAAAACTATTGATTTTGAGTTTTTGTGTTTTTTTATGTTATTGTTCATACATTTCATTAATGATACTAACATTACCTTCTATAATGCTTAATCTATGCATGACCTTGAGCTTGCATTATGCAAGCTATTATTTGTTATTATTATTATTATATTATTAATTGCATTATTATCTATAATAGATAGCATTTGTCTTCATAGAATATGTTTTGGGCCTTAAATGTTGGTAATGCAAAACATGGTTAAAAAATTGGAATTCAAATTTTTTTTGTGGGTTATTAGCCAACAATGAGAAAGCTCTTGATTGACACTATAAAATACATGTTTTCGACCAGTCAGAAATCTTCTGAGTAGGGCTGCATGATTAATCGAATGCGATTGTCATGCGCATTTTGTCATTTCGATTTATCGTGCAGCCCTACTTCTGAGCATAGAACAGGAACATGTGCCTATTGCCAGCTCCTGCTGTTAGTTTTGTATGTGTGAGTGTGAGGTGGTTTATCTACAGCACTGGTTGACTTTGACTTTTTTCTGACCCACTGGATGGGTTTGTCTCTGAATCTGTGGTCAGATATCAGTGCAGTTACACAGAATCTTTGAGTCAGTGGTGCGTCGTTGATTCCACCGTCTGTCACGCCAGACACGTCTCAAACAAAGCCCTCCAGACATATAGTTGCGACATGAAACCTCCTTTTTTCCGTTTGAAGAAGATTTAGATGTCATACATGCACAGATACACTTGTGCTTGACCCAGCATACTTTCTTATCCACTCTGGGTGTCATACGTGCATTAAAATATAGTTATCTGTCTGTTCAAGTAGATTTTTTTAAGCATCAAAATATTCATACAATATGACTGTCCTGGACATGTTTCTCTTGAATTTAAGTACAATGAAAATAAATCTTATTATTATAATTACATTATTTTAAAATTGCAAAGTTTCTTTCTTCCATTATTTTTCCTAAATTGTCATGCATAAATGTTAATATGAAATGTATGTCATATAGTGCTGCACGATAAATTGCATGCGATATATAATGTGCATCTTGTCAGTAAAGCCGGTTCTGTAATCAGCAGTAAATCTCCATCACGTGCATGCTTTCACATGGAGCAGCATTTACTACACAGAGCCGTTGTTCACTGACAAGCTGCGCAAAACATGCACAACATATGATCGTGGTTTTGCGCAGCTTGTCAGGTGGTCAGGGGTTTCGTGCCCTTCCTTCCACCACGGAGTAAGGGCGCAAATCCGATGCAATGTACTCGGCAATGGATTTTGTTATTTTCCTTGCCCTTTGCGAGTTTGCAGGAAGAGTGGTTAATATTGTAGCTGGAAGAGTTGTTTGGTTAGCAGCAACAACGGGTCCTTCTGCGTTCACATCTGCGTGGCAGCATTGAAGGTGATTCCTCATGTTTGTTGTGTTGCCAAAATATTTTATTTTCACCTCACACATCCTACACATAGTGTAGCTTTTATCAAGTGTCCGTTTGCCGTCTTTCTCGGTTTCTAAAAAACCAAAATGCTTCCAAACGTCGGCTTTTAACATCGCAGGTGCCGCTCTAATGTGTGTAGCTTCGGCCATTTTGTCACGTACTAGCACCTCAGCGAACGCAGACGTACTACGTCTGACGTAAGAAGCGCACGTAAACGTGCTAGTAGCGCATGCACTCATCTCTGTGGCCGTGGGGCCGACAAATTCCGATAGAATGTATTGCAAACGAGCACAAATCTGACTTTTTTCATTTAAACTTAAGACATCGATTATTTAAATCTCTGCATCGATTCAGAATCGTTTAATGCGGAACAACGATGCATCGAAAAAACTATTATTTTTCCCACCCCTAGTGACCATACATTCCCTTTTTCCCTGACGTGTCCTGGCCGGGATTACTAAATTACGAAAATGTCCAGGTTTTGGCTTTCTTTTTCTTACTGACATGCTCTCTTGCATTGCTTTGACCGTTCTCTGTAGATCCCAGTCACACGCCACAATTTGTCAACTATGTACAGTGCCTGCATGCAATTGGTCAAACTACTTTTCATTATGAATAGGGTTGCGCGATAAATCGCATGCGATATTTAACGCGCAGCTTATCAGTAAAGCCGGTTCTGTAATCAGCGGTAAATCTCCATCACCTGCGTGCTTTCACATTGAGCAGCATTAACTACACAGAGCCG
>NW_015544165.1:1958790-1961344 GCF_001515605.1 Sinocyclocheilus anshuiensis
CATGCGATTTATCGTGCAGCCCTAATTATGAAGTATGAAGACAATTGGAAATAGGATTGCAAAGGGGTGGAAAAGTTCCGATAAATTACCGGAAACTTTCCAAAAATCCCTGGAATATTCCAAAAAAATCCTGGAAAGTTTCCAAAATTTCTGTAATGTTTCCGAAATTTACTGGAAATGTTCCACCTTTTTGCAACCCTAATTGGAAAACAAACCCAAAACCTGAACATTTTAGCCATTTTAGAAATCCAGGCCAGGACTTGTATGGGAAAAAGAGGAATTATGGTCACCATAACTTTATAATCTATTGAAAACCTGAAATTTAACTGCTCATTTCTCTGTGTGTGTGTGTGTGTGTGTGTGTGTGTGTGTGTGGTGCTGAGACTCATCACTTTTGTGAGTGTATATGAGATCAGGTTTAGCTGCATGCAGGGTAGAGGAGTGGTCTGGATTTAGAGGCAGAATTCACATGCTTTCCCATGACACTGCCTCTGCTACAGGATTTACAGGGTCACTGAGGTTACTGAAGCCTTACTATAACCCTTAGAATCTGACCTTGACACTTTACATGACTCCAGTCAAGACTGGATAACCCAGACACATCAGCTCTGTTTCTGCTTCAACCTACTGTAGTGCGCTGCCTCACTACCTATATAGGCAGCTACCTAGCGTCCTAAAGGTCAACTTCATAAGTCACTGATTTGAAATGCTCTACATAGTTAAATAGCACTCATCATGCAAAGCGCACAGGGGATTGAAAATTTTATCAGGAAGATTATACACACGGAAGACACATTTTATTATTATTTGTTTTTAAATAATTTTATTTCATTTATAATTGATGCTTTTCAGTAGTTATTTATTAATTTTTTACATGTATTTTTTATTGAGCTTGTCGCAGTGCATTCTAGGATTGTATCTTCTGTAAGGGATGCTGCCTGAAAATTCGGCCAAAACAAGGTTTCTTGGGAGGCAGCACAATTAAGTTATCTATTTTTTGGATCAACCTTACTGCTGGGCCTATAATGCCTAAACTGCCTCTATAGACTCCTTATATTGTTTTGAAATAAAGCAATCAGCTCTTAACAGTTCCATTACAGCTTCTGTATGAATCATTCATCACACATGGTGATCATATGAATGTAGCGTTGTTTAGTAGTTTCCGTTTTCTTGTCAGTGTAATGTATTATGAATGTTGTGAAAGTGTTTTGGAGACTGATGGGACAGAGTATGTTTAGCAGAAGTTAAAGCTCCATAGAGGTTTCATGGAGGGATCTGGTCTGGGGTCTAATGAATGCTGTGGTTTGGGGAACGGGCCGATGTTTTTGTCATAGAGACCAAGGGAATTTATGGAAGAGAGAATCATGCTGACCCTCAGCAGTTTAGCTCTAGTTCAGGCTTATCCGTTTCTCTCACGGCCCTACAAGTGAGCCAGCCCCCCAGGGTCCATGTTCATCTGCATTAGAGAGACTGTATCCCACACATGCACGAACAAGTACACACGCACACATGTTCTTAAAGTCTCCCAAAGCCACACCCTTGCATGGCCTGTTCAGTAGTCTCTCTGGGGAAGCTTACCGAGGTGTAGTGTCCTGATTTAGCTGGTTAAATGAGGCCGGAGCCCCATAGGGACATGTCTGCAATAGACTGAAACACGGACACACACACTTATCAAAACTGAATGTGCTGCAATGCAGTCAATGTATAGCACCCATGACAGATAGAAGATGTTATAAAAGTGGTGATGGTTAGATGGACTAGATGGAAGTGATAATAGATAGAAGTGAAGTCATTATAGAGAGATAGAAGCAATAGAAGTGATTGTAAATAGAAGTTGTTATAGATAGATATTAGGGCTGCACGATATACCGAAAATATCAAAATATCGCAAATGTAAATATCACGATATGCATATCGCAAGGGCGTGCAATATCTGAATCATTTTAATAATAGGCTACTTAAATCAAAACGTTGCAAAAGGTCAAAGTTTTAGTTTGACGCATATAGCAGAACAAGCCGCATCTCGCACAGCGTATCTTCCGTTCTGCCGCACACACACACACAGAGAAGCGTTTCAGATGGCGCACGAACACCGAGTTGATTCATCTTTCGCATCTCCTCCTCCTCATGTTTGAACAGACACATACACACAGAATTATGTCAATAGCACCCGTCTCGACGATCATTCTCGTAAACGCAGTCGGTTATGTTTTAAATGAATGTAAACAGCTGAGAAAGAAATCGGATGTGTATCATTATACTGGATCCATGCAGTCGGATTTAAAGGGACAGCAGCCTATATATACGTGCTGCTGAATAGGTCACTAATGTTAATCAAACAACAAAACAGCTATAACAAAGATTAATCTAAATTTAATTCATACAGTGAACACAATGCAGTGTTATTTTACACTTAATTATAAAATTTCTGTACCTGAATACTATTTATTTTATCTATGCTTGTGAATTGTGTATTTGTTCTTTTTTTCCCCTTTTTCTTTCTTTTTTTTACTGACTGTTCACTTGCCTTTAATCATGTTTGAACTTTCTCAGA
>NW_015544165.1:1961821-1965713 GCF_001515605.1 Sinocyclocheilus anshuiensis
TTTAAAGGGACAGCAGCCTATAAATACGTGCTGCTGAATATGTCACTAATGTTAATCAAACAACAAAACAGCTATAACAAAGATTAATCTAAATTTAATTCATACAGTGAACACTATGCAGTGTTATTTTACACCTAATTATAAAATTTCTTTATCTGAATACTACCATTTATTTTATCTATGCTTGTAAATTGTGTATTTCTTTTTTTTTCTGACTGTTCACTTGCCTTTAATCATGTTTGAACTTTCTCAGACTATATTTTTTGCTGTGGTATATGAAGAAGTACTTAAAGTGTATGGAAAGCAAAGTCACAATGATGATAAAATTAGTGTCATTCATTTTTTTGTCATTCACATTGATGTTACATTTTCTGATTTGTGACATTACTATTTATGTACTGCTAAAACACTGCTGGTCACTTTCAGAAGTTGTAGTGATTCTTTATTTTCCAAGAAAGAATGTAAAACAAATTGGTTATATAATTTTCATTTTTAAATATTTTAAAATATAATGAAAAATTGATTTTACACACTTCAAGCAATATCGTATCGCATATCGAATATCACATTTTTAAACAAGGTATCGCATATAGCATTTTTCTTCAATATCGCACAGCCCTAACACCTTGTATGGCTTGAGGGTGAGTAAATAACAGGCTAAGTTTAATTTTTTTGGTGAACTAACCCTTTAATGCTGATTTTCAGTAATCGAAGAATCAATATTATTTTATTTACAAAATAAACTTTTCATTTTAATTTGAGTTCAATATTTAGTCATTTTGCTATGTGCTGTTTTTTTTTTTAGGAAATATGAAGAAGTACTTAAAGTGTATGGAAAGCAAAGTCACAATGATGATAAAATTAGTGTCATTCATTTTTTTGTCATTCACATTGATGTTACATTTTCTGATTTGTGACATTACTATTTATGTACTGCTAAAACACTGCTGGTCACTTTCAGAAGTTGTAGTGATTCTTTCTTTTCCAAGAAAGAATGTGAAACAAATTGGTTATATAATTTTAATTTTTAAATATTTTAAAATATAATTTAAATAGATTTTTCACACTTTAAGCAATATCATATCATATCGAATATCGCACTTTTTAACAAGGTATCGCATATAGCATTTTTTTTCAATATCGCACAGCCCTAATAGATATTATTATTATTATAGATAGATGTAGAGAAAAGTGATAGACAGTTAAAGGTTTTCCAGTTATTATGTAGTTGTTTCTAGGGATGTAACAATTCACTCAACTCACGATTCGATATGTTTCACGATACTGATTTCACGATACGATTTTCTCACAATTAGTTTTTTTAATAAAATGAGATTTGAGACAAATTATAAATGAAAAGGTGTCTTTTTATTATTGCTTGGACAAAATGCTGAGCATTTCTTTTTTAAAACAAACCTAAAATCAAATAAATAAACATAAGTAAAAGAAATCTCTTCATGTAAACGGCTTTGCCTGTGGTCTTTCCATTCAGTTAGAGGCAACCACTGGATTTTAATCATGATCCAAACAAAGATTCTGCTTACATGCTGCATGATCTAAATTAGATTGTATAATTTTGAAATTTGAAGCAAAAACAGAATGGTCTGACTTTAACTTTGTGAAATTATGCTACATAAAACATCTGAACGAGTCAGTTCCTCTCAGAGATACATTCATATAAACTCCTACCCCTAACTGTATCGCGATTCGTTTAATATCTGAACTGATTTGAATCGTCACGTAGGCTATATGTATCGATTTTCAACCGGCTCGCGGTGTATCGTTACATCCCTAGTTGTTACATATTTCATTTAACAAATGTTTTTCAATGATGATAACACATTTTCAGGGAACAAGATTTGCAAAATATTGGTATCTTACAGTTTAAATTCTGGACCGGTATACCACACAATCTTAGCCTGCCCTCCCTTTGGTAGCTGCTGCACATTGAATGATTTCAAAACGAATGACTCGCAGTCAGAGTGAACGCCCATGTAGTGCCGAGACTCAGTTTTGTATCCTGTATTTGATTTACAGTGGATGTTCCTCCGTGTATGACGTGTTCATATCTCAAAGTTTTCTATCAGAGAGTGTATCATACCATTCACACAGCCGCATATTATTTTTTTAGTACATTCAGTGGAAAATACTCCCCCAACTTTTCATTTATTTAGAGGATTAGTGACTAAATTCACACATTGTTTAAATAGCTAGCATTCCCCTGGAACTAACGCAGGCTTGTTGGGTTGTTTCATTGTTACTGGGACTGCAGAGCTTTTATTGAGCCATTGATGGCCGTTGAACTGCCTCATTGTGTAAATATTGAAAGCAGGAACACATCTGTGAGCACTTCAGTGATGGAGAGTGTCAGCCTGCTGAATGCTTGTGACACAACTCTTTAAACAGTGTGCTTTACAAACCAGCAGATTTCAAATGTCAGTGTGATTATTGATTTGTTTGGTGCTCTAACTATGACAGATCTCACTTGTTTGACTGAAGACCAACCCGCTGAAGGATGTGTGTCTTCCGTTTAGCCTGTATCTGTTTCTTTTAACTGTAGTACAGTAATGATCGTCACTCTCATCCTCTACTGAAGTTTAATCAGCCTGATAGCCTAATAGTCACATAGCCTAATTGTCATTAGAGCTAATGGTCTCTAATTACGTGAAACAACAAGCTGCAGTTCAGACAATCAGCTTTTTCTTTGCGACCCTGATTGTAATCATAAAGTGACGGTATCGGGATGTAGCCCTGAAGTAGTGTTGTCACGGTACCAAAATTTCAGTATTCGGTACCAATACCAGTGAAAATCCACGGTTCTCGGTACCAATTTCGGTACCAAAGCAAAACACAAAAACATGCTAATTGAACAACATTTTTATTAATAACGTTAAACAAAAATTAAATGTGCAAAACCAATGCCATTCTTTATACTTATTTAAAAGTGTTTAAAGTTTTCCCACAAGTAATAAAAGTATGAAAAAAGTAAAGTTTCACCCAAAAGTTTAGTCATAGTTCTGCTGCCAGAACATCTGTAAACTGTTGTCTGTTTTAGGGTTTGCTGGTGTGTTTCAGGATCTTCCTCAGTCTGCAGCTGTAAAAGGAAAATATAATATACTTCAGTAAAGCAATGGGCTGAGTCTGACCAAATGCAACATTAGATCATTGACACCAGCTAAAATATAACTTTTCAGTAAATAACAAACCTCAGCTTTTATAAATCCAGGTGTCTGTCTTTAAAGTGTTTTGTTAGTTTGATGTGTTTCCTCATTTTGAGGTTGCCATGTCTCAGTGCTTTTATGAAAAGAGCGCATCTGTGCACCTTTCGGATAGCGCATCAAGAACTGGGTTGACCAGGTACTCGGTACCACCGGTACTTAAGAAAACCTGGTACCGTAACGTTTTCATTTTTTTAGTACAGACTTGGTACCGAAATACCAGGTCTTTTGACAACACTACCCTGAAGTGTAGGAGTAATGGCTCTGCTGTACTGAATTCTTGGTAGGTACGATTAACTACAGATTACAGGCAATGCCTGCCTCTCTGCCCATTTGACTTTATCCTCTGCTTTTCTAGTGCAGAACTAGGCCTGGGCGATAAAACGGTATCTAGACGGACAAATATGACTGCTGCACTCGCGTCACACAAGAGATGTATTGAAAGCCATGCAAAGTTAAAACAGTTTAAACTTTTAGAAAACACATCACGAATTTACATTTACATTTACATTTAGTCATTTAGCAGACGCTTTTATCCAAAGCGACTTACAATTGGGTGATACATAAAGCGATTCTTCTTAAGAGGCAAACAGACACAGGAAGTGGTTGTAATACCAAGTTCTTAGACATTGTTCAAATAAGTACAAGCTAGAAAGAGAAGGAATAAATAAAGA
>NW_015544165.1:1966593-1966932 GCF_001515605.1 Sinocyclocheilus anshuiensis
CTCTTATGTTTTTAAATGCAATCTGCGTGATGGGCGATTTGGCTCTTTGTATTAAGCAATATATAAATACATGATACTGTTTTGTTCATAATTGTTTATGCAATTTACGAAATTATATTCGATTTATATGAGTTAATTTAGACGTAATGCACGTTTTTTTATAAACAGTTATTTCCTTGCGTTGACAATTTAATGTGCTGCATTATTTTTCTCATTGCGCCCTCCTGTGGCCTCGGCAAACAAGCCAAAAGTTTAACCTATTTAATATGCATATAAAACATTAGAAATTAGATATTTGTTTAATTTTTATTGTGTTTGTTAAAACAAAAAAATATTTGT
>NW_015544165.1:1967074-1968486 GCF_001515605.1 Sinocyclocheilus anshuiensis
TTGCTCTTTGTTTTAAAAAAGGTTATAAAAAATGTCAATAATTATCGATACCGAACGATATGAAACATTATATAATTGATACATTTTTTAGCTATATCGCCCAGCTCTATGCAGAACCAAACAGTTCATTAATAATAACGATAACTTAGTGCTGGGCGGTATACCGGTTCATACCGAATACCGGTGTTTATTTTTGTTATGATATGAATTTTTAAAATACCGCAATACCGGTGTATGTCGCTTAATTAAACAACGTTCGGAACGCGACACTGTTTGAAAGAAGTCCCTTTTCACTGTTGCACTGTGGTGAGGGAACAGCTGTATGTGTTACTAAGCGTGAAAGTTCCGAGTATTTTTTGACAATATTCACTCATCATGACAGTAAAATAGGGCATTCTAAGTCAATATACTGCAGTATTTCCTCTCTCAATCAGTAGAAAATATGGTTAACACCCGGTCATGCATGAAAAAAAAATACCGTCATGTACCGTGAAACCGGTATAATTTTGAAAAATACCGTGATATAAATTTTTGGTCATACCGCCCAGCACTACGATAACTAATATTACTATTATTATGTAGCCTAATATTTAGTATTATACAAAATTATTAAATTTTTTGCATATTTTGTAATACTACTACTACTAATAATAATATATATTAATACTGTATACTATGATAATATATCAGTGTTTCCCATTCATTAACTAGACTGGCGGCCCGCGCCACAGTTTCATAATAAACCGAAGATATATTTATACTTCTCATATAACAAAAGTTCTTTAACATTGTGTTTCACGCCATTGCTTTGGCAAGTATCCGTCAAACGAATTAAAACTGAAAGCGTAATATGACTTATCAAGTCTGTTTGCGCTGCTCGTTTCAAAGTGAAGCGCACGCATTGTGCACGCGATCAGCTTGTGATCCTGTGTTTTCCGTGTCTCAGAGCGTCTCAGATCACGGTGACTGCAGTCAACTCAGTTATTGAATGTGCTGTGAGTTTAGCGTGTTTGGGAACGCAACGGCCACCAGTTATGCATAATTTGCACATTTGCATAATTTTCAACATTTTAATGGCCAAATGTTTACAGTATTTCATTAAATTAGTAATGTTTGTAAACCTGTTTTCACAGAAGCTGGAGTTTTCCGCCAAAATAAAAGTTAAACTGAAGTTTCTGCAAAAATAAAAGCTCAAGGGTTTATCTCTTGCAAGCATGGCCTAAAATTAACAGACGCGCACAGAGAAAATACTGTACAGGTACAGCAAACTCACTGTTCGGAAGAAAAATATAAATATTGGGGTGGGGGTTTATATGAATATATTTCTGAAGGGAACTGACTTCACAAAAGTTTCGATGGCATTTTTTCCCCTCTTATCACTGCTGATCCATAAGCGCCACCTGCTGTCAGAG
>NW_015544165.1:1968601-1969504 GCF_001515605.1 Sinocyclocheilus anshuiensis
TTTATTAAATATGTTTAGTTGTTGTAGTAGTAGCAAGTAGCAACTGCCCGTTTCATGGTAAGGAAAAATATTTATGGCCTGGGGGGCATGCCCCCGGACCCCCCCTAGAGGGATCAAGGACCACCCACCACAGTCTCACAAAATCCTGTGGGAAACACTGTATATACATAATAAATAATAATAATAATTAATAAGTATTATTATTGTTATAATTCAATACATGAATAGGAGTCATTAATATTTAATATTATACTGTATTATTAGTTATATTTTTACATATATTTATTTGTATATTAATACTATGATAATGTGCTGTGTACTTTATTAATATAGTACATAAAGTTGTGTGATGTTTTAATTTAGAATAAAATATGAAATATTTTGTAATTGAATTAAAAATAAAGTTAAATTTCAGTTAATGAAAGTGTTACAAGGTTAACAACAAATTATGTCATATAATAGAAGAGCAGTTCTTTATTATATCTTTTAGAGAAAATTATTATAATTATATAGCACAGTGGTTTCCAAACTGGGGGGCGCGGCAAGGCTGAGTGATAGTGTACCATTATTAGATGATAGTAGTCATTATTTTGCAAAAGAAACCTCTGCAGGGTGATAAAGACTATTTCCCCGCTTATCATGCGGCCACTTGCCTGATAAGTAAATAATTGATCGCAAAATATTAATTTGACATTTAATTACCTCAATATGACTCGCAGTACCCGCTTGAGCACTCCGTTATCAGTTGTAGAAGTTGTGGTTGTATCAATAACAGACCACTGGATGGCGCGATCGAAGAATCAGAGTTGTATTGCAAGGAGCCATGTAGAAATATAAATGAACGATGTATGGTTCTGCTCTAAGTATGTAAATTACAAGTTTGTGAAAATACTGACAGAGCGC
>NW_015544165.1:1969514-1969838 GCF_001515605.1 Sinocyclocheilus anshuiensis
CAGCTGTTTGCTTTCACTTAAGACCTAAATTACTGTGTTTACGAGGATCTTTGCAAAGACAGGCATTTTGACAAGTGTGTGTATTTAACCGTTCAAGGCATATAAAGTGGCAAAAATAACTCCATACTCCCGCGCTCTGAGCACCGTCTTCACACGCCTCTCAGACAGTGCGCGCATATAGAGAAATTAGTTCTTTTTCGCTGCTGATTGCATTTCAATGGCTTAAAATTCAATTCAATTCAAGTTTATTTGTACAGCGCTTTTCACGATACAAATCATTGCAAAGCAACTTTACAGCAAATTAAGTTTCTACAATATTTAGTG
>NW_015544165.1:1969851-1982121 GCF_001515605.1 Sinocyclocheilus anshuiensis
AGTCCAGAGTTTTGCGACCTTAGGGAGCGTGATGGATTGTAGCGTGACTTGAAAAAATGACTTGTTTTTAAACCACAGTGCTTAAAAACGTGTGTAAACGATACGTTTTCGTGACCACGTAGCACAGCAATGTAACGTGATCGTGTAACTGCGAAAATCTCTACGGGTTGACAAATTTCTACTGGTTAATTGTGTCTATTGGTATATCGCCCACCCCTACAACAAACAATTTATCTTTTAGATGTAATTTATTCCTTGCGTTTAGACGGGTTCAGTTCTTATAAAGAACAGGCCCCAATCATGCTGGAACCTCCGTAGGCTGTTGATCACCTCATTTTCATTCTTTGTAATGTGTTTGTCTCCTAAAAATACTGTCTTTAGTGCCAAACATTTATATTTAAATAAGACTTTGACTGTGTATTAAAACCTAGTGAGCTACCTACATAGACAGCGAACAAACCTTTGAGGCCAAAAATGCTGTCTAGGTTAGAAGCTCCCTTGGATTTGGAGACACTTGGTGTGACTTTCTCTCTCTCTCTCTCTTGGGAAATAATCAACTGGCATTGCTTGACAGAGGTTTTTGTCATTTTCTAGTCAGCATCCAATCTGTTTGTCCATCAGTGCTCTATGCCGCCCACGAGGAGCTTTTTCTCACCCCGGAAGCTACTGACCAGACTGTCGCCCATACATGAAGAACCGGAAATAACCCACTACAATCAGCACCTTGTTTTGGTTGTCCCCCTCATGTGATCACAAATTGCAGTGTTTAGCATCATAACACTACATGTGAGGGTAAGATTTACGGTATGGCCCTACTCCTGCTGCTTAGTTGATTCAAACCATCTCTTTGAACTGCAGACACACAAACAGAATTAGGATTGATTGATTCCCAGCACCGCCACACTCATTTTACCTTTAAGTGCGATAAACTCTTCGATATCTACACTGTTGAGTAGAGTGGTTTTAAATGAGATGCACCAGGTGGGTGGTTTGCATGTGGTGAAGATGGTTGCAAGAGTTGACAGGAAATGATATCAGCACCAGACACTCTTGTCTTGCACCTGCCTAAAAACTCGCCATTGTAGTTAGCTGTGCAAATGGCCACCACATAACACTGAAATAAACTGAAATGTAATGGTCTGGTTGTAATATGATGTCACACTCTGCACGCTCTTTTAAATACATAATTCATAAAGCAGGTGGCAAATTATTTACATTTATTCATATTTATTTAGAATATGTAAATTATTTAAATTGATGATGTAAATATGCAATCTACTCCACTTTACTGAAACACTGCACTCCTGTTTAAAACTTTTTTGTTTTAAATTTAGCTAAGAGGTTACAACATGATATATTGATCTTGTATTGGTCACATTTGATACAAATTGCAGGGCAGAGTTCAACTTGTTCAACTTTGTGACACGTTAGCATTAAGTCCTGAAGTAGTATCTGACCAAGAGTATTTGTGTGTACTGCTGGATCAGAGCTAAATGACTGGGAAAATGTTGGAAGCAGGCAACTTATGTCCTTTCAAAACACCCTCATATGGACCTGCATATGTGAACTAGGGCTGTGCGATTTGGGGGAAAATATCAAATTGCGATTTTTTTGACAGATATTGCGATTGCGATTGCGATTTCGATTTCGATCAATCGCACAACCCTAATGTGAACCGACAAATAACAACCTTGATAGTTGTGTAAATTTGAAAATTAATTAATGCAGGTCTATCACTGAACCCCGCACCATATGGATGAAATATGGATTTAAAGTGTGCTGAGTATGTGTGCACGTGGGTGTTCGCATATCCGTGTGTAATTCCACACATTCCATCTGCCTATTTGGGCTCTTTAAGTCCTTATTATGTGTGTGGTGTTGTTGTCTCTGTGTACTGGAAGCTTCTATCACCAGAACAAATTCCTTGTATGTGCAAACATACTTGGCAATAAAGTGACCCCTGCACCCTGTGACATGCATCAGCAGCTAAATTTGGCCCAATTGTGGTCATAGTCAAATATGCAGCAGTGCATTCCTGCCTTCAGGACACTTTTTCTTCTTCTTCTTCTTCTGGCACTGTGTTTTTATGAGTAACACTGAACGGCTGATAAGTAGCTTTTGTGAGGGTGTTTATAAAGGGTCCTCTTAAATCAGTTGGACTGCATACAGAGCCTTGATAAGTGTTTTCAGTGTAGGGAACAGTCGTTCAGGGTTTCTTTTATTGGGAAGACCTGTTTGCTTCAATGAACCAGTTCCAAAATAATCAGTTCACAGGTTTGTCGAGTCACCACTGAGAAGTGTTGCCAAACATCCCTGTGCAGCTTTTTTTGTTGTAAAAGACATAAAACTTGCTGTCTGTCATGATGTTTCCAATTATATTATGTAGATTGCCTCAAGTATGTTTATGGTTCCAACATGTTCCCCTTCTGACAGTTTTCCTACTCAAGTTCTTCCTTTAAGGGTGTTCACACTGACAGCAATTAAATTACTAGAGACAGATCATGTTTCACTTAAAAATATGTCACAATAAAAGACGATCACAATTTCTATTTTAATGCCGTTTTATTAAATAAAATAAAAATAAATAATTTAATCATTAATCTAATCAAATAAAATTTCATTGTGAGTCAAATTTAAATTGAATCATTCTTTTTCAAATTGTCCCATTGGTAGTCTTGATGGACATGAAGAACTGCTCAACTTTGTTCAATTCCCAATAGACAATGTTGTTTATCATCTCAAATAGCCAAATCTCTTTGAAAATGAACAACTTACAGTTACTTTTTCACTGCAAAGCACTGTCATTGTGAAGGCCTTTTTGCAGTTCAGTGTTTTAAGTAAAATTACAATTTTAATGAAAAAAATTTCCAATGACTAGTCAGTCACATATCACTACAATGAAAAAAATTTGGTGTAGGATTTACATTAAAACAAATTTCACTCAGAAATTGTTAATTCACAAATAATTGCAAACAAATGGTTTGTAAGACAAAAGTAACGCATTGTATTAAATGTGAAATTTTTAAGTAGAAAGACACTTAAAATGGTATTTTTTTGTCAAATGTACTGTAATAATCATTTTAGGACTTACTAACCCTCACTTAGCTTTGTTTATTAGGTGTTGTATGAGTTAAATGAGGATGTCACCTCAGCAACTGATCAACCGTTGTGGAATGAGAGCCGTTAGCTGATGGGAATTATGTTTAGCATGGGCTAGATTATGAAAAATCATCAGGCAAGTTATTTATATTTCTGTCTTTCTCTGGGCCTTTGCCTCATTTTAGAGACCGCAGAAGCCTGAAGCCTAGCAACCCGCAGATAAAAAACAGCACTCCTGTGGTGGGGTATTCAGCACCCTCTTAGTCGGGTTCTTTGTTTTTGCCCTCACTTTCTTTCTTTGTGTGTGTGTGTGTGTGTGTGTGTGTGTGTGTGTGTGTGTGTTCTCATTGCACTTCCTCCCTTGTGCTCATGGGTTTTTCCAGTCACCCTGGGGCCCAATGGAGCAGGAAGCCCCACAAGCTTATCATTTCCTCTGCTAGTGTGTGTGTGTGTGTGTGTGTGTGTGTGTGTGTTCTCATTGCACTTCCTCCCTTGTGCTCATGGGTTTTTCCAGTCACCCTGGGGCCCAATGGAGCAGGAAGCCCCACAAGCTTATCATTTCCTCTGCTACATGGCTCTGCCTGAGCCGCGTGTATGGTAAACACACTCACACACAGATCTTGACAGGCTTGTAGGGTGAATCCAAGTACTGACACAGATAACAGCGTGGACGTTAAACAGGTATTTGTAGAAACACACACATCGGAGCCCCTCATGGCGTGCTTGTGTGTCCGTTCAGTGTGAAGTCTGTGTTTTGAGTCATGAAGGGAACTGGCTAGCAATCCCATTTGGCCACCATTGCCTTTCTGCTACCCAGTTGGCCCTAGTCATCATCCAATCAGCACATTCCTCCCCATGAATACACTGGGACCACTTTTGGCAGGCCACACTGGGTGGGGTAATGTTCATATCCTGTGCGCTTAACCTTCCACACACACTTGTATGAGACATCACAGCCGTCACAATAGACCAAAGTTTCTTCTTTCTTGAGTTTGTCAGCCAATTAGTCAGGCATGATTTCTCAGTGCTTAAATAGACAGGTATGTGTAGATTAACAGAATTTAGGAAGGGAGGAAAAGAATAGATCTTTAGAGGAGAGCGAGTGGGCACAAAGCTCCCTCAGTGCTGGAGTGGCACTGCCAGTTTGCTCGGACCTGTTGTTGTGCGAACACAGACCCTGCTCTGTGTGCGAGCGTGACCCAGCTGCCCTCCCAGCATTACATCAGTCTCCCACATCACCCACACACACAATGAGACTCCAGTCAGCCATCCCTCCATATGCCCAGCACGCTGCCCGCATGCAAAAAGCAGCTTTACGCTCTCACACACGCGTGTAGTGTTTTTAGCTGAGCTCTTTATTAGTGCGGTTTGCTAAGATAAGCATCTCTATTACTGTCGCTGATACTTAGGGTTAGGGATTTAATCAAATTCCTAAGCATAAGTACAGTATTAAACTTTTGGCATCCTGCACTGTATGCGTTTTGAACATTCACCATCATGTTGTTCCAAACCCTTTCAATCTCTTTGTGGAACAAAAAAAAATTTTTTAAAAGTTGTTTTAGACAACATTTGCATTCATTGTATGGACAAAATTCAAATATATTCTTTTATGTTCCACTGAAAAATGGGGGGGAAAAATATAGGTTTAGGGTAATGTGATGGCGAGTAAATGATGACAGAATTTCATTTTGGGTGAACTATCCCTTTAAATTGAAGGAAGGACTCAAGCCAGAATATCATGGATTTGGGGGTAACCCTAGCGTTTTGTGTGAATGAGCAGCAAACACATCAAATTATAACATCTGAATCTATACTTGTGTTGATACATTTTCTTCTGCTGTAGTAGGTTTTAAATAAGGAATATTGTGTGTGTGTGTGTGTGTGTGTGAGCTGTCGCACACTGAGCGGAGGGGGCAGGAAAGGGCTGTTGTGTTTCTAGGCCACATTCTTAAGCAGAGAGAGTAACCAGGCATGAAGACTGCGCTCAGTACGGCCCGTCCCTTCTCATGCAACCACAGAAAAAGCCATCTCTCTCTTTTTCTGTCTTTGTGCCTCCCTGTTTTCTCTCACTTCTGCTTGGTTTATTCCCCTCCCCTCTCATAGCTGAACTGGCCCACTTGGCCCCTCTGACCTGCCTCCTTTTCACTTCCTTTGTCTGTGAAGTTCATTCTGACATGTTGCATGTTGATTTTTCAGCATAAACACCATTGTGTGTAATCTTATCACCTGAAGCTGACAGCTGTCTCCTAGACGGTCCAGATCTGGTTTAGAAAAGTACCAGGAGCCTCGTTGTATCCTCTGGAAAAACGACAGTCGTCAGCAGATCTGTCACTCCTGGTTTTGTTTAGCCCGGATTTGGCTGCATAACATGTGTTGCCTCAAACTCGCCACAGGCCACGAGGTGTGAATCTCATCCACAGCTTAGAGGAGACACGTGTGTGTGAATACGGGTGAGAGAGGGGTGCTTTGTAGTGGTCGACCGATATATCGCCAAGGCCGATATATCGGCCGATATTTGACATTTTCAAATATCGGCATTGGTCGATAAGTTTTTCTGTTTGGCCGATGCATTCGTGGCAGGACTTTTATTTTGATGGCCCGCCATTCTCCCTCTTGTTCGCTGTCGTCGTTAACAGTTCTGTCCACGACAGAAGTCGTTCTGTCTGACAGAAGTCTGTCTTATAATCAGATATAACTGTTAAACAAAGGAATTAAAATGTATACAAAAAAGTATTATAACGATTGCTTTTATATTGTTAGTAATGGATACTTCTCGTTTGCCGTCAGCATTCAGCAAATACGCATATATATATATATATATATAATTTAAACAAATCTTTGAATGACTAATGAACATCTAATTTCAAAAACCTTGCTAACTTAGTCGGATCCAGTTGTGAGATCTTATGAAGTGTGCATTTGTATCCTGCATGATTGCGTGTTCTCTGCGTGACGTTCGATCCGTGCGAATTGAATACGGACAGGAGAGTTCAGCTTCACTGAGACGCGCGATCGACAAACTTTAAACTCGTGATTTCAAATTATGCTGCGCCTCATGCTTTTGCCCACTGTTGGTTACAGTGTTTACTTCCCTTTTAATTATATTTTTATTAAATATTTGTTTATTTGTGAAAAATACTTTGTCATTTAAAGTATAAGCATGTTTATTTTACACATTTATTTTTTAATCCAGATGATTTCAAATTTCTTAAATATTAATTAAAAGAAATAAAATTATATCGGCCATTGGCCACCCTGCTTTCCACGATATCGGCATCGGCTGTCAAAAAAACAATATCGGTCAACCACTAGTGCTTTGTGTGAGTTTGAGGAGCTCTCAGAGTGGACTTTAACCACTCTGATGGTAGTACGCCAAAAACTACATTAAGAGAAACAAGAAAATGAACAGGATGAAGGTGGATCCATGTGATCGTGACTTAAATGGCCGTCCTTCTGTTTTTTTGCTTGTTCTGTTTGTTTTTCCTTAATTTTACGGAACCGTTAGCCCACAAATGAACATTCTGTCATTATTTACTCACTCTTGTGTCGTTTCAAACCTTATGACTTTCCTCTTTCTGTGGGACACACAAGGAGAAATGTTGAAAATGTACTGGCCACTGTTTACCCTACAATGAAAGTGAATGGGGATCTGGGCTGCCAAGCTTCAAAATAACTCAAAAGCACCTTAAACATTTTACCAAATTCTGTGTTTTCCATTAATTTTCTGAATTCCATTTTAATGGTTTAATTAAATTTTAATAATCAAAAGCATCTTTAATTAATTGATTTTATATAAAAAAAAACGTAATTTATTATTATTATTTTTAATTGATTTAAAAAAACGTAATTTATTATTATTATTTTTGTGATTTATTCCTTAATGTTTTATTAATAATTATTAGTAATAGTAGTACTATCATTACATTAAGTCAGTGGTTCTCAATTCCAGTCCTCGTGTACCACCACTCTGCATATTATGTATGTTTCTCTTATCACAGATGTTTGTTCTATTCGACCGTAAGTGTCCTGCGAAGTGGACATCACAAGGATATTCTACCATGATTCCAGTTCGAAGGGAGCTTATAAATGTTCCATTCAGAGGGCATTAAAGTGCGCGAGACGTGAATTTAAATTGTATTTATTTACAGAGGTATATTATGTCACACTTCACACTTCTCTAGTAAGTTTTGTCTGTGTGTGAAGACGCTGCAGGCCGTGGCGTAGCACAAATTCATGTATGAATGTTCCGAAGTGAAGTAAACTTAAACGGATTTCCCCTGCTCAGGCAATGAACACTGTGTAGGGACCATGTCGATCGCAACGCAGTTCATGCATGGAGCTCTCTTCTAACTAGCTGGTTCTCTGAATCAGGTGTGCTAAATAAGAGAGACATGCAAAATGTGCAGAGCGGTGGTATGCGAGGACTGAAATTGAGAACCGTTGCATTAAGTAATATATTTCTGTCACAGTTTCTCCAACATTAAACCTAACTTTTATTTTGACTGGTTGCTGTGAAGTAGGGATGGGCGATATCTTATCGTTTGCGATATACCGGTAAAAATTCTCCACATGATAAGAATTCGTCTTCCCGCGATAATAACGATAAAGTCTAGTTGTTGACATATTTCTGTGTGCGACTGTGTGGAGTGACGTGAAGGAAGGCGGACGTGAAATTGAGCAGCTCCTTCTACAATCTGGAGCAGGTTTGGATAGGGCTGTACAGTGCGACAAAAATCGGTCTGAGCCTTGAGTAATGGCGCTTTTGGTACGACTCGGCTCGTACTAAATGTACTACAGTAGCACGTAGGGGTGTAACGATATGCTCAGGTCACGATACGGTACATATCTCGATGCTGGGTTCACGATACGATACATATCACGATATTTTGATCAAAATTTAAAAAATTAAACTGAAATTCAAATAACAGATTTATTTCAAAAACATTAACAAATTTCAATAACTTTCTTTGTTGTACATACAAGATCACATTTCAAGGTTTAATAAAAACCTTCTGTACTCAAATTAACAACTGAATAGGTCTGTCTGTCACTGAAAAAAATTATGATAAATTTAACATGAACTTAGAATTAAGAAGCCTAAGACAGAACTTCTTAAAGCAGTAAAAAAATAAAATAAAATAACAAAAATAATTAAATGGTGTTCTGTTCAAGTAAGTTCAACATAAACACTAGGGTTTGTTTAGGTTACCTACAGGTTTTTTTGCAAAAAAAAACAGCATATCTACATTTTCAGGCAGAAGCTGGGATCTTCGAGCATTCACAATATCCCCTGCTGTAGAAAAAACACATTCACTGGGAACAGAAGTTGCTGGAACTGTTAGGTAAGCCTTGGAAAGAGAGGAAAGAAGTGGGTACGTTTGAGCGTGTTCTTTCCACCATTGCAGTGGACAGCTAGTGAGGGGAATAGAAGTGTCCTTTTTGTACATGTCAATCTCTACTTCTATCCTACATTTGGACTGAGTGACTGTTGGTTTAGAAAAAGTTGCACCAAGGAGATCTTCCAGTGCTGTCTTTTTGCTAGGTGGTGGCTGTTCTTGCTCGACTCTCTGTGTTGTCTCTCTCTTCTCTGCTGCATCAGTGGGATCTCCATCACTGGCACCACCCTCCCTCTTTTCTGCTTGCTCCACAGTGCCAGCCTTAAAAAAATATTAAAACAAACTATTAAGGACTGGGGAGGTATAGTATAGTTGCAGTTACCCGCACACGCGCACACACACACACACATCACAAAGTACACAAACATGCAAATGCAAAAGAAATTATTGTGATATATTTTAAAGCCCATATCGCCCATCCCTACTGTGAAGACCTTTAAAGTCCGTGTGAACCAGAAGTTGCTGCCGACTTTATTTCAGTGTGGTGACGTATTTCCAACTGAAACGGAATATTGAATAGAGGGCAGCCAACTAAAGGTTGGAGGGGCATGGTTAAGCTTATTCTGCCCAAGCCATCAAACTGATGTCATGTTAAACAAATCACTTGTTAACGTTAAATATCTTTGCAAAAAAGGTGCATGAACCTACAACTACATCTTCTACAAACTTATATATTATTATATATTATACTCTTATATTATGTTCAGAAATAATACAAGGAAAATGCTTTAAAAAATATCAAAAGGTAATTCAAATTCAAAATGACTGAAGGTATAACACCAGTAGACTATTATTAACTATAAATGTTCTGTAAAAACAATGAACAGCAGCTTTCAGCCTGTCACCATGATGCAAACATGAAATTTCAGACATACAGTAGTAGTTCTTTACAGGTTTTTATTCGGTTGTGCTGCTTTTCCACTGTTTTTTTCTATGTATGTTTGACTGTTGTGCTCGCGTCTCTTGCAGCGTCTCATGCATGAAACGGCATTCTAAAAATGTGGCGCTCAAGTTAAAAGAACTTCAACTCAACTCCCATCTTTCTTCCTGCATTTTTTTCCTATTCCACTGCCCGCGTCGCGTCTTTGTCAACACAAAAGCGCATTCTGTGTGAATGGCACCTAGTGATATATTCTACTGACGGTCCTTCACAGAGCGCGTACATCTTTCAATCTTTTCTCTTTACTGTTAACATTGACATATTGTAAAAGTGTCTAATTCTAACGTTTGGTAATAGTTCTATTCAAAATCATGATTCCTCGATTTATAAAAGTAAAATTGTGGCAAAACATTAAATTCGAATTAATCGATAAAATCGGAAAAATCGCCTAGGCCTAGTATAAGCTAAAGTAAGGATGCTTTGCTTCAGCAATAACCTCTAATTATGAAATACCCAGCAAGAAACTTGTTATTGTGTGTATTGTCTGTTCACCAGTCTTCACAAAGCCAGAAAAGCTCAGCTTATGGTTGTAGACGTGTGGCCTCATCACATCTCAAACAAAATATTTATATATTTGTGTCTTTTTGTGTTTTGTTCTTACAGGTGACATCACACAGAAGGGCTATGAAAAGAAACGAGCTAAACTTCTTGCACCGTTCGTACCACAGACCCAAAGTAAGACTCACCATGCAGACTTCCTGTCTGCTTATTTCCCTCCTTCTCTCGGTTTCTTTTGCATGCCACACAATGCCATTGTCACACTGATCAAGTCAATTAAATATAATGTAGAGGTATGACATCTGTCACATAAAATATTTTAAAATATTTTAGTTCCGTAAAATATGTATCTGAGATTGTTTTATTTTCTCTGTATTGTTTGCTAATTGTGGCTCCATGCTGCACCCTAATGGTGGTCTGTAGAGCTTCACCTGCTGTAGGCATCAATCTCTTCATTAAGAGACTGCACTTTAAAAATAAAAATAAACACTTGAAATAGTCTTGTGGCCAAAGCAGCCATTTTTATCTGGAAACTTTGAGTAATTTGATTCTTTTCCGATCGTGCAATCAGCCATCACACTTCTCAGGGTCTTTCTGGCCTGTTAATGTCCACACACAAACCCACACACATAATAAATATAGGCTTCCTGTAAGCAGCAGGCATGAAAGAGGAAATGAAACAGGTGAGATCACTATTGGTGGGTTTTGACAGTTCAGTGACCTCATCAGTGACGTGCTTGTTCTATAGTTACAAAAACCCTTATATACTAGATTGTAGGGACACGTTGCTTACACAATAGTTTTGACCTACACATATCTAATTCGCCGTATGTAGCCATATTTGTTGTGTAGATACGTTTTCATTTGAAACCCCGATATCAAATTTGCCAGTGTATCTTCAAAGGTGCCATTTCAGTGCTTCGAAGTTAAAGTTCAACCCCTGCCGTCCACTTCTGCCCTGTCTGCGTTACTACTCTGATGCTGGCCCTTCCTCATACTGTATATATATAAAATAAATGTTTTAACAAATTTTTACAGCTTACTGTCTTTATTTACTCACCCTTTTGTATTTACAAACCTGTATTGAATTCTTTGTTCCATGGAAAAGAACAAAAAACATTTTTAAGAAGTAAGGGGAAGACAGTCAATTAATATTAGGGTTGCAAAGGGGTGGAAAATTTCCGGAAACTTTCCAAAAATGCCTGGAATATTCAAAAAAATCATGGAAAGTTAACAAAATTTCTGGAATATTTCCTAAATTTACTGGAAAATTTCCACCTTTTTGCAACCCAATTAATATTGATTTAAGTTGCTCAAAATATTGTACGGTTTTAGACTTCTATAATGCACTTTTTTTTAGACTTCTATAATGCATTTTTCATTTTTGGGTGAATTATGTATTCCTGTAATATCTGTCCATATGCATGTGGAGACAGACCAGAAACTTTGCACTTTCTGAAAATGTACCTTATGGTGTTGATTTTGTCTGTGTGTACAAGTTTATTTTATGAGCTGTGATCTTTATAGATGTGGTTGTGAGCATTAAGTTGACCCCGGGCCTTTCTTCAGACCCTACCTCTAACCCTAATGCCATCCCCGTTGCCGCCCCACGGCAACACCGAGCTCACCGCAGCGGAGGAACACGGGATGACCGCTACCGGTCAGGTAAGGAAAATCAGTTCGCCAGTACACTTCTGCTCAAATATTTGGGGTTGGTAAGATTTTTTAAATGTTTTTGAAAGAAGTCTCACTATAGCTGCATTTATTTAAAGGGGTCATATGTAGAGCCCGACCGATATATCGTTTTGCCGATATTATCGGCCGATATGAGCCTGTCGCCAATATATCGGTATCGGCGAATATGCCGCCGATATGAAATTTTTTTTTACAGAACATATAATGCAGATAAAATGCTTGAAATGGTGTAATTACTTAGTTTGTCCAGCAGAGCGCGCTCCATTGTTTGCTACTGGCGACCTGGATGAAACGCTTTAAAGCTTAATTCTATGGAAAACCATTGAAACTTTGAACGGCCATATCTCAGTAACGGCGTGGCGAATCCGCACCAAATTCAGGGGATCTCTTCAGCTCAAGGAACCCTCTCGAATGCGAATCGAGTGTACGTCTCGGGGCCCTCTTTCGAATGAGACCACCCCCGGTGGCGTTCGAGAGGGCTCCTCGAGCTGAAGGGATCCCCCGAATTTGGTGCGGATTCGCCACGCCGTTATGTAGATATTGCCGTTCAAAGTTTCAATGGTTTTCCATTAGGGCTGCACGATAAATCGCATGCGATATTTAACGCGCATCTCATCAGTAAAGCCGGTTCTGTAATCAGTG
>NW_015544165.1:1982333-2009819 GCF_001515605.1 Sinocyclocheilus anshuiensis
CTGCTGAGGTGAAATTCAGTGCAGTCATGTATCGTGATACGTATCGTATCGTGGCCTCTGTATCGTGATACGTATCGTATTGTGACTTTGCTGGTGATACACAGCCCTACATATGACAGCTTAAAATCTTATCTGATTGAATGAAAAAAATATACAAGACAAACTAAAATATTTTGTTTATATATATATATATTTTTTTTTTTTGTTGTTTTTGTTTATTATTTATTTATTTTTAATTTTTTTCAAGTAAAATAATGGCGTTTTTTAAAAATTAAAAATAATCTGATTTTGGAGTTTGACAATGAACACATTGCAACCATGCTTGGGACGGCCCACATAAACGAGCAAAAATGCTTTACATGTCTTGAAATAATAATTTATTTGCATAACGCCACCCAAATGTGTACGCAAAGAAAGAAGGCGTAACTTTGATTCTCGCTGTAGTATTGTTGCTGCCTCCGCCGCCATGTCGCGGAGATGCTGTGTTTCATTGTGAAAGCAAAAATACTTTTTTGTTTGGTCTTCCAAAAGAGGACACAACTAGAAATCAGTGGTTAAGTTGTATTTACAACACTGTTCCAGAACAGTTGAACCCAAATATTTGTGTGTGCAACACATTTTACGGAGCACTGTTTCCTGAACCTGGGAGAGTAGCCTACAATGCCGGCTGTTCTGACTCACATCCTGTAAGTATGTTTTCATATTTAAAGAATTTGCGAGAATTCAAGAATTAAGCGCGAGTTTTGAGCAGTGTAGAGTAGCGCTTGTTGTTTGTCGTTTCTCCGATCACAAATGCAGACATGGTTTTATGTTTACACGGCGCGATGCAACGCAACGCGTAAAAAGACTGTATAAGTCATTATAATCCGTAATTATGTCCCCACTGGATGCAACAAATGCCTCGTTTGTAATGGGTTTTATTGGTTTTGTCCGTCGCGGCGGGACACGGCATCACAGTATGGTAAGGGGCGTAACATTTCCGTCACACGCTTGAGGTATTCGGCCAATCACAACACACTGGATAGCTGGCCAATCAGAGCACACCTCGCTTTTCAGACCGATGAGCTTTGTAAAAATCGACGCGTTTCAGAAAGGCGGGGCATAGAGGGGAAACAATAATGTACAGTATGTGGAAAATAATGTGTTTTTTTAACCTTAAACCGTATAAACACATTTCATTACACCAAGTACACAAAATTATGTTCTTTTTTAGCAACGTCATATGACCCCTTTAATTAAAAATACAGTAATATTGTGAAATATTACAATTTAAAATATTTTTTTTCTATTTTAATATATTTTAAAATACAGTATATTTGTGTGATGATACAGCAGTCATTACTCCAGTCTTAAGTGTCACGTGATCCTTCAGAAATCATTCTAATATGCTGATTTGGTGCTCAAGAAACATTGATTATTACTATTATAAATGTTAAAAACAGTTGTGCTGCCTAATATTTTTGAGGAAACCGTTTTCAGAACAACAGAAGGTAAAAAAAAAAAATAGCATTTATTTGAAATAGAAATATTTTGTAACATATTTTGTAAATATCTTTACTGTCACTTTTGATAATTTTTTTAATGCAGAAGTATTTATTTCTTAAAAAAAAAAAAAAGTTTGGAGTCTTGCTGACAAACTTTTGAACAGCAGTGTACATTTCTACCCTTACTTTTTTGAGGCTGGCCCAAGTAGGTGTGTAATATCTGAAGGAAAAATAGCCCATTTCACACAAGGCAAAACATCTATAATATTTGTTATGTATATAGTGGTTGTAAAAATTGAGGATTTCTGAAAAGTTAGCAGTGGAGAAAGATGCTTTTTGTCCCCTTATTGTGTAGTTACAGCATCAACCAGAAGGTACTAATCAGCCAAACCTCAAGCCATTTCTTAAATCCGGCCCAAATAAATGTATATTGTGTTACTGAATGCCTCAGTGTGAAGAGACAGCTCTCTAATGTGTTTGTCACCACAAAGAGACATTTCTTTGTCTCTACATGAGTCAGTTTAATAACTACAGTCACTGTTTGGTTACATTGCTGGATGTCTCATCTGCCTCCTGTCATGTGCCATTGTGTAACTGTTTTTCTCTCCGTTTGACTTTCTGTACTCTTCGTTCTCTCCTCTCATCGTTCTTTGCATCCTTCTGCTAGATATCCACACAGAGGCTGTGCAGGCAGCTCTGGCCAGGCATAAAGAGGAGAAGATGGCCCTTCCCATGCCCACTAAGCGTCGTTCAGCTTTCGTCCAGTCTCCTGCGGAAAACTGCACTCCTCCCGGTGGGTCCTGCTTCGCCCACAAACCTTCTGCTGCTCCTTCTGTCCAGATATCACTGACCAGCAGGGTCTCAGAAAATACAGGCACACCCGAACCTTTAGGGCACACCCTAGCCTTCATATGAGAAAAGGGCCTCCTATATACAGCAAATTTGATACATGTGATTAATTAATGAATTAACAACAATTTATATATCTCTGCTAATACTCTTCTAAGTCATTATGTAATATTCATGATGTATGTGTCTGCCTTTTGTTGTCTTTTATCTGCATTTATTTTTTGTTTCTGTGATTAAATCGTTTTTGTATGTATGTTTTAACTGTTGTTGTATGTGTGTCGCCACAGATACATCGTCGGCGTCAGAGGACGAGGGCTCCCTGCGGAGGCGTCAGGCCGCAATCAGTGCAATGCTGGCTCAGAATCTCCAGAGTCCCGAGTACTGGATCAACCGCTCTGTCCAGAGCTCCTCCACCTCCTCCTCTGCCTCCTCCACCCTCTCTCATGGCGACGGCAAAACTCACAACCACAGCCAGGGGCAGACCAGCGTGCTCGCTGATGTGCTGGCACACACCCGCATAGGTACTGCAGGATAATGAGTCACACATACACGCACGTTTAGGTGCTGAATCATAGACAACCACTAATACACACACAAAAGAGCTTCAGTTTTATAGTTGTCTTACACTTACGTTGGCACTATTTGACTCCTAATGACCTGGTGAAGGCAAAACAAAGCAGTAGCAAATCATAATTTCCAAATCAGTCAGCATTAACACTGTCTATTCAAACCTGTTTGTTCAGTTGTGTTTTATATTGAGCATGTGAACGAGTTCACCAGATGAATCACTGTGCTGTCATGTGTCTTCACTGCAGAGAGCAGCAGCGTTCCGCCTGACGTCACGTCCACAGTGCCTCAGGACAGGAACTCCAGAGTGGACCTGCCACCCAACATCACAGTGAGGGGCATGAACCGCGGCCAGAGTCGCTCCAGCATGATGGACACTGCCGGCGGTATGGGCAACATCACATATTTAGTTGAATCCCAACGTAATATTTGAATCAAAGCAAAATATTCTATTAAAATAATAAGTTTTGTTTTTTTAAAAATGAAATGGATGATTTGTTCATCCTATGAAGCATTGCTAATAATGTCCTCCTATTAGTCTGTGTTTTTTGGTGCAGGTTTTTTTCTACTGGAACCCATATTAGTATTTAATATTACCATTTGGTATAGATAGCTAGATAGCAATTTTTAGAAACTTGTATATTGATATATTAAATAAATTATATGTTTTTAGAAATTTCAAGGTATTATAAGATAAAATTAATTAATAGAAAATATATAACTAAGGAATAGAAAATATGATTGTAGTTTACATCTTAATTTTATGTGGGTTTTAGAAATTAAATTTAGATTAGAATTTTTTTATATTATAATAATAATAATAATTGTTTTTTTTATATTTGAATCCTTCCAGTTATGCTCAGCACTAAAATATCATGTTTGCAAGAGAATAGGGCTGCACGATAAATCGCATGCGATATTTAATGCGCATCTTGTCAGTAAAGCCGGTTCTGTAATCAGCGGTAAATCTCCATCACGTGCGTGCTTTCAAATGGAGCAGCATTTACTAAAATCCATATCTAGTAAACACAAGCGACTGTAAAATAATGTAAATTCATTGATTTTAATGGCTTTTTTACTTTCTGTTAAGTATCAAGTGATGCCTGGTTCAGAGAGATTGTAAACTGAAGTGGTTGTCATGTGTTTCTGCTAACATTTTAATGTTTTGCTTCCTCCTTGGTCGTGATGCCATCTGACTGTAGGAAAAGGTAGGGGTGGAGGGGTGTTTAGTGCAGTGTAGTGACACCCAGTGGTTTCGTCCTCCCAACTTGATCCTGTATGATTCTGTGTGTTGCTGATGATTTCTGTGTTGTGACAAACCTCCTGATTGAATCATCTGTATTTGCTTTGACTCTGTCTGTTCCATATGGTGTCCTTTGAACAGCTCACATTCCTGTAATATGAACAGGTGAATGAGAATATTTCTGTCAACAGGTGTTCCAGCACACAGTCGTGTCTCCACAAAAATACAGCAGCTGCTCAACACATTAAAGAGACCCAAGCGGCCTCCGCTCAGCGAGTTCTTTCTGGATGACTTTGAAGAGATTGTGGAAGGTATGAAGCTATTTCTGGTTCCATACTACATTTATTTGGATATTTTTAATATATAATAATATATATAGAATTCTTTATATTCTTTGTCTTCTCTACTTGCAGTTCCCCAGCCAGATCCCAACACACCCAGGCCAGAGGGGCGACAGATGATTCCAGTAAAGGGAGAGCCACTAGGGGTGGTCAGTAACTGGCCTCCAGCTCTGCAGGCGGCACTGGCACGTTGGGGAGCCACACAAGCCAAGAGTCCAGCCCTCACTGCCTTGGACATCACCGGAAAACCACTCTACACTCTTACCTATGGTAAGGTGTTGTTTGGATTGGCACAAGTAGACTTGCAATGTTTTGATGGAATAGTTTACCTAAAAAAGAAACTTCTGTCATTATTTACTCACCCTCATGTCATTCAAAACCCATGTGCTATTATATTTATTATTTGTCTGACTATTTCTTTTAATATATTGTGTCTTTAATAAGCTTCTGTCACCCTTTGATCTCTGTAGGTAAACTGTGGAGTCGCAGTCTGAAGTTGGCATACACGCTGTTAAACAAACTTGGCACCAAAAATGAACCAGTTCTGAAACCTGGAGATAGAGTAAGATTTCAACACAGTACTTGGTACACTACAATCATATACTGTTCTTAGCTCAAGGCTGTATCTTATCAAAGTCCCTTTCAAGGAAAGTCTGTTCACATGGCGGCCATATTTGCAACGCCTCCGGGCAGCTCATCCAAGACCAAGTCCTATCTAAATGAATGGGGGAATCTTGAAATCTCAAAAACTGCCCTATGAACTCACAAATAATTACATATTTCAAATCAGCAACAAAATCTGAAATGAACTGCCCCATAAATGTTGTTTCTTATGCTCAAATAGCGTTAAAAAAAGCTTACTTTTCAGGCTAGACCAGCCAATGCACATGCGCGGTCATAACGCGCTTATGACTGCGCATGTGCATTGGCTGGTCTATCCTCAGGTTTCTATGGGAACTGGAGCTTCTAACAGCCGCTGCAGTGACGCAATGACTTTACCAATCAGCGATTGGCTCTTTCACTTAGAAGGCGGGACTATTCTGCCGTATTGTGCGTTGCAGTTTGTGGAGTCATAAGTATAGGAGTGAACCGTCTTAGTATTTCTAGTCTTATTCTCCACATTTCTCCCTTTAGGTGGCATTAGTTTATCCCAACAGTGACCCTGGGATGTTCTGGGTGGCCTTTTATGGGTGCCTTCTCGCTGAGGTCATTCCTGTCCCAATAGAGGTGCCTTTATCTCGGAAGGTATGAGAGAAGATTAAGTCTGAACAGCTCTTCAAACATGATATTAGCTAGATGAAATATTCACGGTTGTTCATCTTATTTTAAGGATGCAGGAAGTCAGCAGATAGGCTTCTTATTGGGCAGCTGTGGTGTGGGTCTCGCTCTCACTAGTGAAGTGTGTCTAAAAGGACTTCCAAAGACCCAGAATGGAGAAATAATGCAATTTAAAGGTTAGTTCCCTGTTTTTTTCTTCTTATTATTTTATCACCTTGCTTCCTCAAATTCATCATGACGTTCTCTTTTGAAGCTGTAGATTGGAAGTTTGACCTGTTTTCTTACAGGATGGCCTCGGCTCAAATGGGTGGTCACTGATACCAAGTATCTCACCAAACCCTCCAAGGACTGGCAGCCACACCTACCTACTGCAAACACTGACACTGCTTACATAGAGGTGAGTGCAGGCAGGAGAGCACACGTGTTTACATGAGTAAGAATCCTTTCAATCTGTCAAATTCTGTGATGTGTGTGTTTTCAGTACAAGGCCTCTAAGGAGGGTACAGTGATGGGAGTGGCTGTGTCGAAAATCTCCATGCTGACACACTGTCAGGCTCTAACACAGGCCTGTAATTACTGTGAAGGTGAGTGCTATGCTACTGCAGTACAACAAGCGCACTGAAACCTATAATTGCAATAGCACAACACTGAGGCTCCAAAATTAAGCAATGAGATAAATTTATTTATATCCAGTGCTTAGTCATAGATTATTTCATTAAATTTATACTAATTCGATTATTTTTCTGAATAGCAATTTGAAGTGGAGATTACTTGTTTTCTGTGTAATTTTTGTCCCATTTAATTTAATCAAATTGTTGTGAACTTTGTCCTTGAAAAATTGTTGAATCTTGACCTATTGACTGGCTTATGTCAATTTGTCAGCCCTATGTAATTTTAGAATTTAAACTTGTCTGAAATGATTTAATCTTTTCCATCAGTGTTATTTTAGCATTATATATTTAGTATAATATTTATTACAATTTTGAATTTGTATATTTTCAGTTTTCATTTAAGTCTTTAGTAGTTTTGTTTTGTGCAAATGTTTAATTACTAAGCATTATGATGTTAAAAAATTTACTTTTTTTCAAAGAGAGTTGTATTTTTCTGTGCTCTTTCTTAGGAGAAACACTGGTTAATGTCTTGGATTTCAAGAAAGACTCAGGCCTTTGGCATGGAGTTCTAACTGTGAGTGTGATTCTTCTGAATATTTCAGTTTTGTAAGTTCTTTTCAGTTTTACAGACTTCCTGCATGGCTGCATGTGCTTGTGTGTTCTTACAGAGTGTCATGAACAGAATCCACACTATTAGTGTGCCATACTCTGTCATGAAGGCTTGTCCACTGTCCTGGGTGCAGAGAGTTCATGTTCACAAAGGTAAAGACATCCTCAACTTATGTGCATGTAACTGTTTCAGCAATCTGGCTGATGGTCAATCATCTAGAAAGAAATCATGGCACATTATCAAAACATCAACAGTTCTGTGCTACAGTATCTAAAGGTCTTCCATGTATATGTGTGCGCACAGCTCGTGTGGCCTTGGTGAAATGTAGAGACCTGCACTGGGCTATGATGGCTCACAGAGATCAGAAGGACACCAATCTGTCTTCCCTGCGCATGCTGATCGTAGCTGATGGAGCCAATCCTTGTGAGTAAACAAGCTATGGGAAAGAGCTTGAAGTGGCTGTATTTCTTTGTTTCAGTGGCTATAAGTGCAAATAAACGATCCATATTTCTGTCTTAGGGTCTGTGTCTTCATGTGATGCCTTCCTGAACGTGTTTCAGTCTCATGGGTTGACACCTGAGATGATCTGCCCATGTGCTTCCTCCCCTGAGGCCATGACAGTGGCTATCCGCAGGTACCTGCATGTATCAAGAGATATGCACATCATCATTGTACACTTAATTGCCGTAGATATATTTAAAGTCGCTTTATGTGTTTAGGCCTGGTGCTCAGGGCACTCCGCTCCCTGCCAGAGCCGTTCTGTCAATGGCAGGACTCAGTCATGGGGTGATTCGGGTCAACACGGAGGATAAGAACTCTGCCCTTACCGTGCAAGATGTAGGACATGTCATGCCTGGAGGTAAGACTCTGCAACCATTTGAAAATTTCACTGTAGGTCATGTAAGCGTGGCGTGAACTATCTGCAAGTTTGAAACCAGCTGCCACCTTGGAAACTACTAATGGGTATTGGCAACAAATTTAGCATGCAATATATTAGCAAAAACTTTTTGGTGTATCCGATTTAAATCCTTTTATTAATTAATTTATTTTTAATATATATAAATGATTGTATAGGCACAGAAGTGTCTTAAATGCACTCTTGAATTTTATTCATTTCAGTTAATTTCACCTAATAATTTCAGATTTAATCATTTTTAAATATTTTAAGATTTCGGTAAGTTCATTACATTAGAGAGCATTTCTGTTCTTTCTGCACTATAGCTCTGATGTGTATTGTGAAGCCCGATGGGCCGCCCATGCTCTGCAAGACCGATGAGATCGGAGAGATAGTGTTGAATTCTCGTGCCGGAGGCACCATGTACTACGGCCTGCCCGGGGTAACCAAGAACACTTTTGAGGTACGGATAAAATGCATGAAAAGGAATATTTCTGTAAGCAATGCACAGAATACACATCATTTTTAAATATTTTAAGATTTCAGTAAGTTCATTACATTAGAGAGCATTTCTGTTCTTTCTGCACTACAGCTCTGATGTGTATTGTGAAGCCCGATGGGCCGCCCATGCTCTGCAAGACCGATGAGATCGGAGAGATAGTGTTGAATTCTCGTGCCGGAGGCACCATGTACTACGGCCTGCCCGGGGTAACCAAGAACACTTTTGAGGTACGGATAAAATGCATGAAAAGGAATATTTCTGTAAGCAATGCACAGAATACACACATTCACTCAAAATAATGTCTCACTGACCTTATTGGCCACAGGTGATTCCTGTAAACTCAGGCGGTACCCCTATTGGAGAAGTTCCCTTCAAACGCACTGGACTGTTGGGCTTTGTGGGTCCGGTAGGTAATAGTATAGTAGACTTTGTTGCATTTTTAAAGCATCTCTACTTATATATATACTGTATATAGAGTACCATTCATTTGGGGTCAGTTAGATTACCTGTAGAACAAAAGCCTGTTTGCAGATTTGTGACATGGTAAATGGTCTTTTATTGAAAAAAACTCTTCTCTATGCCCTCAGGGAAGTTTGGTGTTTGTGGTTGGTAAGATAGAGGGTCTGCTTTCAGTCAGTGGGCGCAGACACAATGCAGACGACCTGGTGGCCACAGCGCTGGCGGTGGAGCCAGTCAAAACCATCTACCGAGGGAGGTACGAATGACTCAAAACACAATCAAATAACAGGTGGAAGTGTGTAGGCTAATCTCGTAGTGTGATGTGGTTCTGAGACTGTGTGTTGTGTACGCAGGATTGCTGTGTTCTCCGTCACTGTATTCTATGATGAGCGAGTAGTGATTGTGGCAGAGCAGAGGCCTGATGCCAATGAAGAGGACAGTTTCCAGTGGATGAGTAGAGTCCTGCAGGTAATACACAAGATACCCATCATCCTTGGTGCACTGACCTCGCTTAAAACGTATTTAGTTTAGTCTAAATTAGGTCATTTTGAATCTCTGTTTCACAGTAATAGCTGTCATGACTCCCTGCTTTCTGCATGCTTTCCCACAGGCGATAGACAGTATCCACCAGGTGGGCTTGTATTGTTTGGCCCTGGTCCCTGCTAACACGTTACCCAAAACTCCTCTGGGTGGTATTCATGTATCGGAGACCAAGCAGCACTTCCTGGAGGGATCTCTGCACCCTTTTAAAACGTATTTAGTTTAGTCTGAATTAGGTCATTTTGAATCTCTGTTTCACAGTAATAGCTGTCATGACTCCCTGCTTGCTGCATGCTTTCCCACAGGCGATAGACAGTATCCACCAGGTGGGCTTGTATTGTTTGGCCCTGGTCCCTGCTAACACGTTACCCAAAACTCCTCTGGGTGGTATTCATGTATCGGAGACCAAGCAGCACTTCCTGGAGGGATCTCTGCACCCTTGCAATATTCTGATGTGCCCTCATACGTGTGTGACCAACCTTCCAAAACCCAGACAAAAGCAACCAGGTAGTGTTGGTTTGCATCTAAATCAAAACCTAAAAAAAGGTCTCTCTTTTTTTCTGAATTTGATGAGGGGAATAGCCTACAAGCATCAAGTTAACGAAGAATAGTTATATATTATAATGTATACCACTTGTGTTTACAGTTTGTCCTTTTTATATTTACTTTTTCTTTTACTTTTATTAGTTTTAATCCATTTTTTAAAATAAACACTTCATTATTTTATTTGTTCATTTATTTTATTTTAACGTATTTCTTATTATTTTAATGTTTTTATCTTATTATTTATTATGCATCTGTTAAAGCACTTTATATTACCATTATGTGTGAAATTTGCTATAAAAATAAACTTGCCTTTCCTCACAGTGGGAGTCGGTCCAGCCTCCATCATGGTGGGCAACCTGGTGGCAGGAAAGAGGATCGCACAGGCTAGTGGGAGAGATCTTGGGCTCATTGATGACCAAGAGCAATCCAGAAAGGTTAGTCAAAGATTTCAGGACTACTTCTTAGTAAACTCACTATTTATGTCCCTGCATGATGTCCCAGGATTCAATAATGCCTCTTATCTCTATAGTAGTTATAAAGTAATAAAATCTATACTTGTATCATATTACACAACATCTCTATTATAATTATTTTGCAACATCAAGCCTCCAGTTTCTGAGTACCTCCAGACACCACTGGCATTCCATGTTTCGATCTGGTTTAAATGATAGTGTCATTAACTCTAACTCAACACAAATAGAGTTTAAAGAGAGCTGGGGATGAAGAGAGTTTGTCTCGTCTCCTCTAAGCTTGTGCTCTGGTCTGTCTTTTTCTCCCGTGCTCGGGGCTGTAGCTCTGTGTGTGGCCCACTAACATGGTAAGCCTGAATGCCAGCAACGCTCTGCTTTTTGCGTGCGCTGAGCTTTAATTCCCCTTTGCAACCAGCTACAACAACAGCAACCCCAGGGACAAAAAATGTATAAAGTTATAGATTTTTATTGAAGATATTTTGGTTCTACTTCAACATAAATGCAAAATGGAGAATGGACTTTATTAACTTATTATCTCAGAATTGTGACTTTATATCTTGTAATTGTGACTTTATATTTGTCATAGTTTTTCTTTATATTCTACAAAGTGGCTTTATTTCTAATTTTAAATTTCATCTCACAAGTACTTCTATTTTTTTTACTCTGAGATGGAAACATTATGTTTTGGAAACAGAAGGCATACACACTCTCTTATGCTGCATGGTGTGGTCATTATTGCCGCTGCCTGCATGAGTCCTGCTATGGGTGTTTAAATATACAGACAATCTATGTGAACTATCATCCACCCCTGATATTATAAACCTTAGACCCTTTTTATTTGCTGGCTTAGTAATGCTGTTTGCTGAAATAATGCTATGAGTTGATTTGTGTCTTCCTGTTATCATGTTCAAGGCTAAGAATTCTGTTGATCTTATTGAGGTCTTTGTATGGATGATAAGTTGAGACCTGTCCTCTTGTCCTACAGCATCAGTTCCTGTCTGAAGCCCTGCAGTGGAGAGCACAGACTGATCCTGATCAAGTCCTCTATATGCTGCTGAATGCAAAGGTGACACGCGCACAAACCCCATCAAACTGGTCATTTAGTCAAACCGTTCTGTACTGAGAGTTTTCTTGCTTTGGCCTTCAGGGTGTAGCAGTGAGCACAGCCACGTGTTCTCAACTGCACAAGCGAGCAGAGAAGATCACTGCAGCTTTGCTGGAAAGAGGAGGAATTAACACTGGAGACAACGTAGTACTGCTTTATCCTCCCGGTAATGACAGCCATCCCAACATTCACAGTTCACATTAGGGTGTGGTCTAAAATTTGCAAGAAAAAAATGGTCCATTGTCTATTGTCAATAGTGTAGCAATGTATGAAGTCCCTTTTAAACCAAGTAGCTTTCTGTATGTCAACACGGCCAATCCGCATGACCAACTTGAACTCTTTTGTATCTGTGTGTGGAAATCTTTGGCCCTCATGCGAAATTCACAATTGTGTGGATTCCTATTAAAATGACTGGACTTTACCCACAAAAATACACTGAACATTTGTAAATGCCGTTCTTTAAAGCACCTTAAACACCCAGAAAAAACACATGAAATATTATCAATAAAAATGTTTCTTTCTTTTCTACAGGCATAGACCTGATCGCCTCCTTTTATGGCTGTCTGTATGCTGGTTGCATTCCGGTCACCGTCAGGCCTCCTCATCCACAGAACCTTGCCGCCACTCTCCCCACAGTCCGAATGATCATAGACGTGAGTCTGGCTATTTTGCTCATGCCATCCATTTATGATTTTATAAAGCATAGCATGTTAATCTGAGAAATGTTGTCTGCATTAGGTGAGCAAAGCAGCCTGCATCCTCACGACTCAGACTCTGATGAAGATTTTGCGGTCTAAAGAAGCGGCAGGCTGTGTGAATGTGAAGACTTGGCCAAATATCATAGACACAGGTTCAGAAATTAAATATATTTACATGGCTTTTATGCCAATTGTTGAAAGATCAGTATCCCTGACTTGACTGATTTTATGTGTGCAGATGATCTTCCCAGAAAACGGCCTTCAAACATCTATAAACCCCCCACTGCGGAAATGTTGGCCTACCTGGACTTCAGTGTGTCCACCACAGGCATGCTGACTGGAGTTAAGGCAAGACTTGTCTGTTAGCTTTTCCATCCATTCAGTTGTTCATTTTGCTTTTGGCAAGAACAAGTATGTAGAATCTTTGACCGGTCACATCCTAAACAGCTTGTTTATTTGTTTCTTTCAGATATCTCACTCAGCAGTCAATGCTCTATGTCGGTCCATCAAACTGCAGTGTGAGCTGTACTCGTCCAGACAAATTGCCATCTGCATGGACCCCTACTGTGGCCTGGGCTTTGTGCTGTGGTGTATGTCTAGGTAGTACACACAGTCAAACCTTTTAGACTATGACCTAACCAGGCCTAACACAATCTATTTTATGTTAATCTGAGGTTAAGCTGAGACTGCACCTGGTTAGGACACAGTGCCTTGCATGGAATTTATAGAATACCCACTGTAATTTGTATCTGTGTGGGTCTAGTGTTTATTCAGGTCACCAGTCAATCCTGATCCCTCCCATGGAGTTGGAGACGTCTCTGCCCCTGTGGTTGAGCACGCTTAGTCAGTATAAGATCAGAGACACCTTCTGTTCATACTCAGTCATGGAGCTCTGCACCAAAGGCCTTGGCACACAGACTGAAGCTCTGAAGGTGAGTCAACAGGATGTAGATTCACTACACTTCAAAACATTGGGGTTGGTATGATTTGTTTTTGAAAGAAGTCTCTTATTCTCATCAAGGCTGCATGTATTTGATTAAAAATACTGTAAAAATAGAAATATTTTTAAAATTTAAAATAACTATTTACTATTTTAATATATTTTACATTTACATTTACATTTAGTCATTTTGCAGACGCTTTTATCCAGGTTTTACCAGAACGTTGTCTGCAGTACAATTGCGTGTGTAAATTAAGTAAAGTTGGTTGCCTGATTTGTGCGTGCTTGTAGTGGTAAGTCGTTTGAGATCAAATGAAGCATTTTACATTTCATATAACATTTTAAAATGTTATTTATTTCTGTGATGAAAGATGAATTTTCAGCAGCCATTACTCCAGTCTTCAGTGTCATACGATCCTTCAGAAATCATTCTAATCTGCTAAAGATACATTTTTTATTATTAATGTTGAAAACAGTTGTGATGCTTAATATTTATAAAAAATATATTTTTGTGGAAACTGATTTTTCAGGATTCTTTGATTAGAAAGTTAGGAAAAAATAAAAATGTTTTGTAGCAATGTAAAAGTCTTTACTGTCAGTTTTGATCAATGCATCCTTGCTGAATAAATTTCTTTAAAAAATTTGACTGACCCCAAATTTTGGTTGAACGGTAGTGTACAGTCTCACACTCAGTCACATCAAAGTTATTATTCATCTACATGTCATTGTGAACCTGTATGACTGCAGTGAAACACAAAAGGAGTATTTTTGAAGAATATCCTGGCCACTGTTTACAGCTCCAAAATAAAAAAAAAAAAAAGTGATCCATTCAACTTGTGTACTATATTCCAAGTCTTCTGAAACCATACAATAGGTTCAAGTGAGAACAGACTTTATACGAAGAGACTCCTCCCTAGTTGGCATGTAGAAGCAATGTCCGTTTTGTAAACAAAATGTTATTTTGTGTCAGATCTTTTCAGTGATTCAGGCGATCCAGTTCACAAAACCAGTGAATGATTCATTCACAAAAAGGACTGATCCAGTTCTTGTTTCAACTCACTGCCAGGGGGAGATCATCTTTTGAATAACATACATTTTGGTCAATTTCTCACATAAAGCTGTCGTATGGCTTCAGAAGAAATACAAGTCAGATGTGCCACTTTTATGATAGATTCATTTTTCTTGAAAGCTCCAATCTCCATTTACTGCAATAGAACAACCAGCACATTATTAAAATTCCTCCTTTTGTATTCCTCAGAAGAAGTCATACAGGTTTTGAATAGCATGAGGGTGAGTAAATAAAAACTGAATTTTCATTTTGGGGTTACTAATCCTGTAATACTGAGGAGAACAGCTTTCAGAAAGGGATGTTCAAGGTAAACATACTGTGGAAGTGTCTATAAAAGCTGACGAGAGATGTATGTGCAGGCGCGCGGCGTGAACCTCTCATGTGTAAGGAGCTGTGTTGTCATCGCCGAAGAGAGGCCTCGTTTGGCACTCACGCAGTCATTCTCCAAGCTCTTCAAAGACCTGGGCCTGTCTCCACGCGCAGTGAGCACCGCTTTCGGGGCCAGAGTCAACCTGGCCATCTGTCTACAGGTTGGGGCAAAAAATGTATTGTGTCAACTATGTCATGACGCAAGAGCAGAGCCTTATTTTGATTTCGGTCTCCTTCCATCAGGGCACTGCTGGTCCAGACCCGTCCACTGTTTATGTAGACATGAAATCCCTCCGGCATGACAGGTATGTGTGAGACGAGTCCAGTGGTGACATGAAGACAGACTGCTACATGCTTGCAGTGTGACATTGTCCTTCTTTCCCTGTCATAGAGTGAGGCTGGTGGAGAGAGGAGCTCCTCAGAGTCTGCCGCTGATGGAGTCGGGGACTGTAAGGCCATCATAATTCTGTCCTACTTTATCTTTCACTGTTATTATAAGACATACCAGTCATCCCGTATTGTTTTCTGTGCCTTACCTTAGATTCTTCCTGGAATGAGAGTAATCATCGTGAACCCAGAGACAAGAGGACCACTAGGAGACTCTCATCTAGGCGAGGTGACCAAACACATTTTCATTTGAGTAATCGCACGAATACAGCTTGTTTCAATGATGTATAACTGTCCACATAGGAAATCCCTCCATATTCTCAGTAAGTTCTGTGTGGCGGATGCCATCTTCATCTCTTTCTTGCCTTGTTTTCCAGATCTGGGTGAACAGTCCTCATAATGCCAGTGGTTATTATACCATCTACGGTGAGGAGAGCCTGCAGGGAGACCACTTCAACACACGGCTGAGTTTTGGAGACACTGAAACGCTCTGGGCCAGAACTGGTTATCTGGGATTTGTCAGGAGGACAGAGCTACTGGATGCCAGAGGAGGTCTACTATATTACAGATTGATGATTATTGTGAATATATTATTGCAAAGTGGATTGTTCAGACTCTGAATTTGGATTGGATAAACCATATTCACAGCCTTCACTTGCCCTGCCTACATTTTACTGGCTCCAACACAACAAACTATAGATTTTTATGAATTTAAATATATACTTTTATATTTTATAATTTTAAATGTCTTAAGTATCAATGTATAATTTTATTTTTATAATTTAGTATTACATTTTTCATTTTTTTATGTTTTATTCTACTTTAATGTTCAAAAGTTTGGGGTCAGTACATTTTTTTTATGCTTTTATTCAGCAAGGATGCATATGAGTTGAGCAAAAGTGACAGTAACAGCTTTTACCATGTCACAAAAGATTTCTATTTCAAATACATTTTCTTTTTAATTTTCTATTCATAAATGAATCCACAAAAATATTAAGCAGCAACTGTTCTCAACATTGATAATGAGAAATGTTTCTTGAGCACCAGATTACAGTGATTTCTGAAGGATCATGTGAGACTGAAGTAATCGCTGAAAATTCAGATTTGCCATGACAGGAATAAATTACATTTTTAAATTGTATATAAATAGAAAACAGTTATTTTTAAATTGTAATAATATTTCACTATTAATAAAATAGTTTTTACTGTATTTCGATCAAATCAATGCAGCCTTGGTGAACATAAGAAACGTCTTTCAAAAACATTATTAAAACTTACTGATCCTAAACGTGGTAAAACAGTAGCGTACATTTTTTATACATATAAATAAAAGAAATTCCATCAAATGTTCAGTTTTCCTAATAAAAAAATGCAATAATAGCTGGATTTATAGTTATTTTAATTATACAGGAAAATTCACAACCAGATGTTTAAGTTTGCAAAGCATAAAAATGCACGTGCTAAGACAGAAACACATAGTACTGGTCCAATAGCACAAGTGATATTTTCTCATGCTCCTTTATCTTCCACCAGATCGCCACGATGCTCTGTTTGTGGTGGGTTCGCTTGATGAAACACTGGAGTTGCGAGGTTTGCGTTATCATCCTATTGACATTGAGACCTCTGTGTCTCGGGCGCACCGCAGCATCACTGAGAGGTGAGAACCTCAAGAACACTTACACTTCCTGTCTGCATGTATCAGTCCCTGATTACTACACAAAACAAGTTTTGTTGTTGTTACTAAACAGTATACTTGTGTTTTTATGTCTCTGATTGGATCGGTTGCTTTATCTTACAGTGCCGTCTTTACATGGACCAACCTTTTGGTGGTTGTAGTGGAGCTCAATGGATCTGAGCAGGAAGCTCTCGATTTGGTTCCCCTGGTCACTAATGTGGTTCTGAAAGAGCATCACCTCATAGTTGGTGTGGTGGTCATCGTGGACCCCGGCGTCATCCCTATCAACTCACGGGGTGAGAAGCAACGCATGCACCTGCGCGACTCCTTCCTGGCCGACCAGCTGGATCCCATCTACGTGGCGTACAACATGTGAGTGTGGACTAAAGTGCTTAAAGCTCAACGTGGCACCCAAAGAACCTCTCACAATGTGGTCGTTCCTCTGTGCCGTCAGCACGCATCATGGAGGAAGAAGCTGGCTAGTCCTCTTTCTGCCCCTGCGCTGAGCCTTGTACATATTTTTATGTTCTTTTTAATGTGATTGTGGCCTGTTCGACCAATGGCGGTCACCCGGCTCAAGCAATCCAACCTTCTCTGGACATCCAGGAGGGTGGTGCTCTTCTTTCTGAACATATTTCTGCCCTTTAAAACAGGTGAAACCACATTTTCGACAGTTGTCCAACTTTTGGTGCCACTTTCGATATGCCTCTTCCATAGAGCAGCGCTTGTGCTCTTGCAGTTAGACCTGAGGGACTAACATGAAGCTTTTCTGTGCACTTTATCTCCTCTTGTGGCCAGAGGAGTGTCCTTCAGTTTTCATTCTGGAAGTGCTAACTTCGTTTTATGGATCAACAGTATCACCAGCAAAACAAACATATCTTTTTTTATTCAAAACTGCTAGTCATTTTAATGGTTTTAAAATAAATGCACCGCATTTTATGGTTGTGTGAAAAGGTTTTTTTTTTAACTCACATTGCCAACTGTAAGAACTGGAGTGAGGAGGGGTTTGTGACATTGTCACAATACATTTGTAATGCATTATCATGTATATTGAGGGTGATGGAAATGTTTGGAGATGAAGACAGTTCCATGCGTTATGAAAACTGTTTTTTAAATGTATGTTTCTGTCTTCATTTTGATTTGAGGTGACTGGAAAGGTGAAGAGATGGAAGGTGTTTGTATGTAGACTATATATTGTAGTGTCTCACTGGTGTTACTGTATAAATAAATGGACCCCGTTATCTGGTCCTCCAAAAAAAAAACTTGACTGATCTTTCATACTTGATGGCAGTTCTTAGCATCAGTAACTCGAGATGCGCAAAGAGTAAACATATTTTTACACATTACAACTGTCACTCAAAATAGATTGTTTTCATCATTTTGTCATTCTGTTTCTCGTAAGCCCCGTTCACACTGACACACTGGGGTCGGCGAGTGGAGGACTGTAATGTTGCTGCAAGTCGCTGTTGGTGTGAACAACCATTCTATGTTTTCTTGAGTGTTTTGGATGCGTGTGTGAGAGAGAGTGTGCTAGAAGGTAAAAAGAGTGTTTTAACCGACTTGTGGAAAAAGAGAATGTGAGCTAAGAGAGGAAATATCTTTTCTATCTTAATCAAATTACAGTAACATTTATTAGCACCTAACGTTTATTTCAAAATGGCCTTAGGAATCAAAATTTTATTTTCTTCCTGCAGATTGTTTACATGTGAAATTCTGTGCAGCTCCTTTCTTTAACAATGCACACATTCTCATAACTGTTTTTTTGTGTTTTTAATTCAGTTCTTAATTGTCAAAATATTTAGTGTGTTGGTACAAAATTTACAGTTTTATTTTAATTAAATTTATTGTCATCACTGAATCTTGTACTGTCTTTATTATAGTCATTTTGTTTAAGCAATGTGCAAATAACAAACTGCTGAATGAGCCTAAGAAGCCTGTGCTGTGCTGAAAATTCTCTTTCCACAATTTGTTGTTCCTGGTCAAAAATGACCCGCGTGCAAAAAAAAAAATTGCTTGTAAATCTCTCATGCTATATTATGACCAAATAATGGATTCAACCTTTGTGTCAACTTGTTTTCTTTCAATTAGCACAGGATATGAATGTTTTTGGAACTGACTCGTCATAGGCTTCATTAATCTGAGCTCAACATTTCCGTTTTTGAGTGAAAAAAGCTTAGATCATTGAGGCCTTTGATCAAACAGTTCCAAAAATGCATAACCTGTCCTAATTGAAAGAAACATAAGCATAAGAAATTTATCAAAAGGGTTATCAAAACCGTACATCAGTGAAACTATTTAATTTAGTTTATTTGAGCGGTTTTTAGGTTGTGTAAGATATCCATTATGCAAGCTTACTGTAGGTATAAATGCAGGGACATATTAAGACGTTCTATTAATGGCCTCAAATAATCCACACACACTTTTTCAGGAATAATCCACTATTATTTACATGACATTTGAAAGACAAACAATTACAGCAAACCAGGAATCATCAAATAAAATCATCAGGATACAACCTCTTGCAAGCTTCAGGCTAAATTCAGATTTGTCCACCAGAGGTCACTATATCCTCTGATTCTTTCTCATCACTTTAGTTATCTGATGTCAATACAATCATCAGGGTTCCTACCCATTTTCCAGTTTAAAATTCCATACTTTTCCAGACTCAAATTTCCAAACTTCTCAGTAGATTTTCAGACCATATTTAACATAAATGGTTCACAGAGCATTATTTTCAGCTTTTGGTATATAGCAGTCATCTGTAAATATTTGTATTTTCTCAGGGTTTTTTTTTAAATTGATTTTCTCGAAGTGACAACCTACAGAGTCCCTAAAATAATAATAATAATAATAATAAACATTCAGACTTTTACATGCACACAAGAAACTTTTTTCTTGTGTGCATGCCCTCGAGAAACTATTCACAATTTCTAGTTTCTATAACCTATTTCCTTTGTGCATCACTATGAATAAAGTGAGAGCATGGATGCACATGAATTGAAATGAACAGAGATCTACTTGCTCAAAATTTGGCTTTCCTTATTGTATTACCTCTAATATTCAGGCATAATGTCCAATTTAACACATTCTGTGACGGCACAGAAACCATGACACAAAATGGGCTGATGACAATATTTGCCAAGTTCAAGGGTCTATAAAAAAAAGACTGGTACTGTAAAAATGTTAAAAATTTGGCCTTCATTAGGGCAGTATTCAATATTTCAAGGCCATAGGTCTCTTTAACGCATACTTTGTGGCGGCCAAGACACCACACCGCGAAATGGGTTGATGGCACAACAGGTAGCTCAGTGTGCATATGCCAAGTTTAATGGTTTCTCGTGCACACATTAAAGTCTGTATATTTTTTATTTTTGCAAAGATCCTTGAGGCTATGTAATACAGTGCTAAGAATTGTGAGAAGAAACCCAAAATGCGTATAACCTGCATTTTGCATAATCAAAAAATGCATATTTGACAATCACTAAAGAATCACTAAACAGCTGCCATGAAATCTCCCTTCTTGTACAATAAATGTATTTTCACTAAATTCTTAATTTTCTATTAGAAAAAAACTAAATGGGGCAAAAGTCTGGAAACAAATATTTTTCCATACTTTTCCAGACCTGGAAAATACTTCAGTCAAATTCCATACTTTTCCAAACCCCGTAGGAACCCTGAATCATGACACATGCACACTCTACTGTATATACAAAATATCATTATGTATTAGCAAAATAAGATTTAATGTGAGCTGTTATTCATTTCACGCTCAATCCAATAATAGTGGCTGTAGACTTCAAATAAACATTAGGTCGGTTAGGTTTTCCACAAGAAGTGGCTTTCACTCGAATTCCAATCAAATAGTAGCATTCCTCAATTTTGATATAGCAGTTCAGCGGTCCACCAAGATTTGTCTGCATGTTATGGTATAAACACACATGCACAATATATTATTATAAATAATGTAATAAATATATCAAATAATATAGTAATAGTTCAGATAATAAGTGGCTTAACTCACTCCGAAAATAAACTATAAAAAAAATTTAAACTGAAATCAACCATTTTAAATGCTACAAGTGAATTTTGGCATCACAACATTATGATAATTAGTATTAAAAATGTTTTGGGTCTTTAAGATTTTGTTAATGTTTTTGAAGGACATCTCTTATATTCACCAAAGCAAAAACACTAATATTGTGAAATATTATTACAATTTAAAACCATTTTTCTATTTTAATATATTTTAAAATGTACTTTATTCTTGTGACGCAAAGCTGAATTTTCAGCAGCCACGGTCTTCAGTGTCACATGATCCTTCAGAAATCAGCCAAGACTTTTGGACAACGGCCTGGTGTTAAGAAGAGCAGCAAAGAAGCCACTTCTCTCCAAGAAAAACGTCAAGTTGTGATCAACTCGGAGCACTAATAAGGCAAAATGGATCGCCATCAGTCAGGATTTGGCCCAGAAGCTAATATCCAGCTAATATCCAGCATGCCAGAGCGAATTGCAGAGGTTATGAAGAACAAGGGTCAACACTGTAAATATTTACTCATATTTTTTGCCAATAAAAGCCTTTAAAACTTATGATATGCTTATCATTGTTTTTCAGTATACCATAGAAACGTGGAAAAATAATCTACAAATACTGAAGCAGCAACCTACAAAAGGTTGCTATGGGAGGAAGTGCAACAACATTCTCAGAGGCTCTGTGCAGATAAATACTTGCTGTTTAGGATTAAAGTGTACATATTAACGCTACCTTTGTTGATGCACATTTACACATGAAGCTGCTGTTGTTATCCAATATCGGTGGATAATAGCTCCACCGCAGACCTGGCTGAACAGGGCCGAAGAATTGGGCTGGTAACGTTACTGTACAGACACCTGCCACGGCCAAACACTCACTTTAACGTTCTCACCTCTGATGTCCGATCATCCGTTTATCTCGATGTGCAACTACTCTCTCAGGCCTGTGTCTGTGTCCGCACTGTGCATCTAGGAGATTGGTACAAACACACAGTTAGCAAATTCGCTGAAAGTAGTGTACTGAACTCATTGTTTACAAAGTTATTGTTAACTCACGCTCTGCGGGCGGACTACCGATAGCGGCGAAATAAAAAAAAGTATCCCCCACCCCAAAGGCACCCATGAAAAGGAGAATTTTCATGACGGGGACATTTAGTTAATTTAGAGCGACAGAGTGCGCGACTGCTGTATTATATAACACGAGAAATGTGAGAAACTGTCGGTTCGGATAACGGTCAGATTTTGAATTCTATGACGTACGTTACCGATAATGTAGTTCAGTGTTGTCGGCAACCGGAAACCCAAAAGCATTTTTTCTTTTTCATAATTGGATACATTTTCTGCTGGATCTGACCATTTTTTAGTGAATCAAAAACGTACAACGATTACATATGAGCAGGTTGTTTTTTAGTGATTGATTGATTCAAACGATTGATTCTTATGTGTTTATTTTTTACTGAATTGTATGAATTCGTCGGAGCTGTCTGTGAATTAATTTTACTCACTTTAAGTTACTCACCCGCAAATTATGGTTCGTTATGGTTCGACTGGTTGATCATATAACAACATTTAATTATTATAAACATATTTAAAATAAATGTTTTTTTATTTTTAATATAATATAGTTGTATTCAATTGTTTGAAATCTTAAATGATCTTAAATTATTTTAAAAAGGCCGACCATCAACAAGCTATTGTGTAGTAATTATTTTCACCAACAGAGGGGGCTGCACACTACATTGATTACTTCATGCTCTAGCTTTTGAGCTGCATTTAGCGAGCAGTCTTTCTTTAGCTACTTTCCATCAAAAGCAGGTGGCAGCAGTGTCCGGTGCATGGTCGAGAGCAGAGCGCTATCATCATCGGCTAACCAAAAGGACACCATTATCGGTTTCAAGGTCATATTGTTTGTATGTACCACAGGGTCTGAACATACACAATTATAAACATTCTCGAAAGTTACGCCGTCGCAACGCAGTAATTTTCACACACATCTTTCTTAACAATACCACGTATAGTAAAAAAATGTTAAATACAGTTTTACCTTTACGTTTTAATAATTGTAGTGTTTGTATGTGTTTTTGTAAAGTTTTGACCTGTTTGCTTTTTACAATGATTGTAGCCTACTATTTACTATTTTTCATAGTGTCATTTTTGATGAATTGTTCTAACACCATTTAGGGTCAGTTTGATAGTTATTAATGACAAAATAAGTATTGTCCCCATTTATTCATTCATAGATAATAACAAGTGAGAATTCAATTATGTTCTGGCCACTTAGTAGCCTAAATGTCCTCGGTTGGTTTCCATTTCAGAAACCAGAATTTAGGACAGTAACAGCAAAAAAATAACTGCATTTCTTTTTTCAATATTTCTGTTTTATTAATTCAATAATTAAATAAAGCCAAACAGTTGTTAGAGAGGCTTTATTGAAATGACTGGAAAGCAGCACAGAGAGCTGTTGTGATGTCTGATGGGGTCGGCTCACATTAGCAGGCCCATCCAGGCAGAGAAAAACAGGGCTGAGATTAATTTAAAAACTGGCAGATCTGTGACTGAGGCAGCAGATACAGACCTTGCTTCAGCTTTTCTCAGCCAGACGGTGTACCGGCTAGCACGAGTATATATGCCAGGTTTGTTTGGCAATGCACAGTCCTCTCCATGACTTGTCACACCATAAAGGTAAAATCTCTGCATGTCTTCGCTGTAACACTGTAGAGGGCCTCCGCTGTCACCCTTGATTGAAGAGTATTCCAACAGATATTGTTAATCACTGTCTTTCACAGACCACTTACTCTGCAGTGTGATATAAAGAGACAACATTACCTGACATGTGTCAACTCCTCCTTTGTCAAATCCTGCGCAGATCATGTTGTCATTAACATGGCCATTATACCAGCTTCTCTGGTTGCAGATTCCAGTATCAATAAGATTAACTTCAGCTTCCTGAAGAGTGATAAATAACATTCCTATAAAAAAAGTTTCAGATTTAAAAAAAAATCAATAAGCATAATTATAAATTCAAAACAAGGTAATTCTTTCTTTAAATATTCTTCTTAAATAGGATCATAAGAAATATTCTTAAATCATCCATGAATGTTAAAAATACAAATTTTGTTAAAGGAAAAATATTGTTGTCATGTAAAATGTGTGTGTTCATGGTTTTCCTCTCAAAGAGGAAGGAGAGAACTGATTATATAAACCCACATACTATTAACATACTATTATAACCCACATACTATAACAGTTTAACTGCCAGAAAGATGGAAAAATTACAGCTCCTCTCTGATATAAGGAGTCATTTCACAGACTGTGATGACACATTTCTGCAGTTTTTAACATTGTAAATCTAGCAAAGTTTTTATTTTTCATTTTTTTTAAATAATTTATATTTATAACACTATACTTTGTGTTATATGACCTTGGCATTAAATTACAGAAAACTCATTAAAGCTGATGCATGAGTGTTTCTACAATGGCTGAGGGAGTGACAGCAAATTTGACATTTCTCTCTTCCAACATAATCAATCTTGCAGTATTTTTTCCTCTTTTGGAAAGTCATAGAAATGCTGTCATAGATTTTTTTTTCTTTTGATATTGGAGCAAATGGGAACACAAAAAATGTATTTGTTGTAGTCTCCGTTCATAATAGTAGTTTACCCAACAATGATAACTTCCATTTCTAAAAACTCCGGAAGTGTGAAAAGTGTCCATTACATATTCTGCTAAATAATCATCTGTTAATAATATAGAGATTTTGAGTTTTGGGACATTTAAACACTAACCTTCTAACACTGAGCTGCCCCAACCAGTGATGTAACATGAGCTGAAGCTTAGTTGTTTCTCATCCATTTCATTTTCCATTATGCATACAGGCTGCACATGTTTTGTGAAATAGAGAGGGTGATGCAGATGCAAAAGTGCCAAATCGTTGTCATAATTAGATTGGTTGAACTCCTCATGCCGGATCACTTGCTGGACTGAACGATACTGGACACCCTTTCCATGCCTGGATCTAGAATTCACTCCTGCCACTATTAATAGTTTATAGTTGTTACTATAAAAGAAAGATGTAAGGGACATATTTCAAAATGCATGCAAAACATCTGAAATAAAAAGTATTATTTTGGAAAGTAGAAAAAGTTTTAGGCATTTTCTTGTTGAGTAAAAAGGTTTGATGTAGTAAGTTGTCTACATCCAATGCTAATCTAAAAAGCAATAAATACAGTGGGTATAGAAAAGAATCACCCCCCTTTAAAATAATCACATTTTGTTGCTTTGCAGCCTGAAATTAAGATGGACACAGTTTTTGTTTTATCCAGCTGTATTTACTCCAAGTGAAAGATATAACACCAACATGTCAGAGAAAAAAAAAACAAAACAAAAAAAACAGAAGTTTGAAAAAGGATCACCCCACTCCTAAAAATTACTTGTAAACTCAATCAGGTGTTGCTAATCACCTTCTCAACGGCACATGAGGGGTGCGTCTCAATCAGCTCCCTAGTTCACTAGTCAGGGCACTGATCAGGGAGTCGGACATTTTAAGGGCTGTCTCAATCGCGAAATCCTTCCAGTGCACTGGAACGTTTGCTCCCTGAAAAATCCCACAATGCACCGCAAAAACTAGGGCGCATCGGTGCTCACTATGCTACCTTACCGGAAATTCCGTCACATTTCTGAAGCAAGAAACATAAACCACACGAGCCAACTCGATAAATATAATGATACACGATAGAAGATTTGAAAAGACAAACCTTTTTTTTTTGTATATTTCAACATAAACACACATTCCTAGACAGGTAATGATCACATCTAGTTAACATTTATAATTAATATTCGGCTGAAATGTTGTAAGAACATGTAAAAGAACAATGTGTTTAAAGAGAATAAAAAGTAATATCAAAAAGAGATTGGTTCTGCCTGTTGTTGATTAATTCCAGCGGTGACGTTCTATAATGTTGTCAGTTGACGTTGTATGTAGTCATGTCACCGGAAATTGAGTAATCACTGTCCCAATGTGCAGTGAGCCAGGGAACTTACCAGTGACCGAATTCGTGTACACTATATACTGATTCACGTGCTAGGGAGCTAATTGAGACGCACCATTTGACTTTCATCTGTGATTAGCTGTGGGCATCTTGATTAGCTCAGCATGAAAAGAGCTTTCCTGGAGCATTTCAGTCCTTGGTAGTGCAACTGAAGCAAACAATCAACTACGGGTGGCAAGGCTTTATCCATGCCTAGAAGCACAGTGAAGTCTATTATTAAGAAGTGGAAGGTAATTGGTACAACACAACCCTCCCTGGATCAGGACGTCGCTCCAAACTGGATGAGAGAGCCAGGATGAAACTGGTCAGAGAGGCTACCAAGAGGCCTACAGCAACTCTGAAGATACATTTTCCACTAGAATTTTCTGAAGCCTTTTACAAAAATCAATGTAGTTTGTTTCACTGGGATATTCCAATAGTAAAATCCTCATATTCACATCTATGGGGAAATTTGTGATTAAATGGGTTAATAATAATAATAATATTTTGTAAAATGAAACTACCTGCAATTCCAGAGGATAACGAGCTAATGAAGACTAATTGTAGGGCTGTTTTAAACATTTTAAACGTGAAAGCAGTAAGAGGGAGCTACAAAGCAGATCTCCGATCTCCTTGGAACTGATTATTAGGTCATCTGAAAAGATTCTAAGTGACGTAACATCGTACTGTAATGTCATAAAAGACCTGGACAGGGAAGAACGTGCAAATCAACACATTTCAAATCTTTACTTATGCAGACAAAAGCGAAAATGTACGTACAATACATACTCACAATTTCTGTGACCTTTTAGAGTACTGTAAAGGACACTAAAAAGGAAGGTCATCCCTTAGAAACACTGCCATTAGAAACAAATCCATTAAGATGAATTTTATGCGAGTTTGTCCCTCATGATAATACACCAAGCCAACAACCTGTTTGTTATTTATAGCGTTTTCAAGATATTTTTTAAAACTCTACACATAAGGCTGTGTGATTGTTGCTTCAGGCACTATAGGCTACATAACATCAAAATCGTCATTCCCGAACATTCCTGAAGCACCTCATAGGCTTCTTGAAGAAGGATCTTCCTGAAATTCCAATAAACTAAACTGAACTCCTCTAATTGTGGAACTGGTGCTACCTATTGACCGACACTCCCTTACATTTAGCTGGGAGTCATCAATTATGCAGGGTAACGGTGCACACCGGAATGTATGACTAAATTGATGACTTATGAGACTAAAATTGAACTATTTGGCCTCAACACCAAACGATATGTCTAGCGGAAATCCAACACAGCTCACCATCCAAATAACAGCATTCCTACAGTAAAGCATGGAGGTGGTGATATCCTGTTATGGGGGTGTTTCACTTGTCAGGATAGAAGGAAAATTAGATCATTTAGCTGGGAGTCATCAATTATGCAGGGTAACGGTGCACACTGAAGGAAGGTAGCAGCAACAATATGGCGACATCCGCAATTTCTTCCGAATTTATTCGACATCTGCAGACCAGTGAGGATTTTTTGGATACCCGTTAACGCAATCATAGTAGGTATTGTGTTTAAATATCGCACTCGCGATGCGTTTATTCCTTGTAATAGAAGTCGTTGCACTGTCAATAAATGTCGCAGAGACGCCGCACGCTGAGGGGGTTTTACTGCCAGATGCTTCTTGAAAATGCATATTAGGTTTTATATTCCGTTATAACTGCAATGACGCTTTATCCGTTAACATTTTTGTGATTAGGCCCTTTCATCCCCCCCCCCCCCCCCCCGCACATTTAAAGGCC
>NW_015544165.1:2009960-2049948 GCF_001515605.1 Sinocyclocheilus anshuiensis
AAGAGCTCATAATATGAGTTAAACACATTCTTCCAAGGCAATATGTGGTGTGTTATTTGTATTTGCATGATCAATGACGTGATCCGTAGCCTGTAGCTTTGAACCCTCATCTGAATAAAGGTCTTCTTGTCAGCATTAATCACATGTCAAGCTGAGCAAATGAGCAAAAATGCACATGTGGACAGGCTTGAAGTGATCCGTTGTAATTAAGACGTTCAAAAGGCAATACATGCTTGGCTGCTTATTGATTGTAGGGTGGACGCAGGTTGCACGGGTGTGGTATGCTACATTTTCTTGTTTATGTTCCTCGCGAGCAGAAACCTTGCATAACGTCGTTGACGTATCTCGCTGTTCTCTGAAAGCGATAGACGTTTTACTCAGAAATGGGGTTATATGACTAAGAAGACGCTGGCTGTGTGAGCATAAAAGGGTACATACGACGAGAGAGCGAAAAAGCCACTGCAGTATTTTCCGTTTTTCCTCCGCGGCTTCGGCCCGCTTTCGCGAAAGCGTCGGGCTGTTTAGAAACGTACGTTTTCAGACAAATTTGTTTTCTGACCCCGAGGAAAATGTGACAACGTTTTGCATAACGCAAAGATGTTGTTCGTGAAACCATTGTGCTGATAAACCATGGATTTCGTGACCAAACATTGATGAAATCAAGGTAGGACCATTGCGTATTCTGTCAAATAACAATATAACTTGACGATGTTCTTGAAATAACGTAGAGGTTTGTTTTAAGGAATTGTTGTTACAAATTTATGTCCGAATATACATCATTTATTGACAGGTATTTAGCATTTCAAGACGTTAGTGTGTCGTTTTCATACAATTCTGTGGCGCATAGAACCTCAACCTAGAAAGACACACGGATAAAAATGAATTAATTATTTTATTAATAATGCTTTACAAATTAACCCATGTCCTCCCATCTGTAAGTTAGCTGGACCACGTAGCCCACCTGATATTTTCTAGAGCTATTATGTGTTCCCGTGCAGCCCAGCATAGTTCCTTCAGTTATTTCGAGATATTTAGGCCCACCCAACAGAAGCCCACCTCACTCATTCCCTCACACCCTTTTTATGACCCCCTGAGAAACAACATGCTTCCATATACTTTAGTTTATGGAAGGTGCACTGTAAAAAGAAACATTTAAATTCATTTGACGATGTTCTTGAAATAAGGTAGAGGTTTGTTTTAAGGAATTGTTGTTACAAATTTATGTCCGAATATACATCATTTATTGACAGGTATTTAGCATTTCAAGACGTTATTGTGTCGTTTTCATACAATTCTGTGGCGCATAGAACCTCAACCTAGAAAGACACACGGATAAAAATGAATTAATTATTTTATTAATAATGCTTTACAAATTAACCCATGTCCTCCCATCTGTAAGTTAGCTGGACCACGTAGCCCACCTGATATTTTCTAGAGCTATTATTTGTTCCCGTGCAGCCCAGCATAGTTCCTTCAGTTATTTCGAGATATTTAGGCCCACCCAACAGAAGCCCACCTCACTCATTCCCTCACACCCTTTTTATGACCCCCTGAGAAACAACATGCTTCCATATACTTTAGTTTATGGAAGGTGCACTGTAAAAAGAAACATTTAAATTCATAGCAGCAGTATGTCATGAGATTTCTGAACTGCCTTTAGTAACACTGCACACTACTGTTTAACCAATTTGAATGTGATTGTTCACTAAAAGCAAAATTTCTTTACAGCTAATAAAATCTTATGAGGGCAACTATTGTTTTTTTTTTCATAATAGATCATTTGTTGAACAAGGAATTTTGTAATCAATTTTAATGAAATGTAAACAATTTAATGAAACAAGATGTGCTTTTTAACGAATAACTAAACATGACAACACAAATAACAGCATATGGCAAAATAATCCTATAACTGTAACTGCATAATTTGCTCATACTGCAATGCCTGCTGGAAACTCAAGGAACCATACATTTGCAGTGTTTTCTAGTATGTAAATGTTTATTCAGACAACTCTGTTAGGCTTGGTGGGTCAAAATGTGCAGAAATATTGTTGCTCTTGCATTTATTTATTTATTTTCTTTTATTATTTTTTTTTAATGTAGCCTAGATTTACAATAATTCAAATTTTCTCCTATATGTGATTTAAAAAAAAAACAACAACAACTTTTAATTCCCTTTTTACAGTGTGGTGCTGATTGGACAGCTCCCATAAGGCAAGATTGTCTTTGCTTGTGCTGTTTGGACCACAAGGCTTACTAATAAGACATTGAAAATGACAAATACAAAATGTGTTTGGATTTGTTTAGTATAATAATTTCTTTTGTTTACTTGTTTCATTGCTAAGGGAAAAAATATATTTAAACCAAATCTAAGATGGTTTGCAGGTTTTCTCTTTAAGCTGGTCTCCTAGTCTGCCAAGAAACCAGCTAAAACTGACAAATCAGCTTAGGCTGGTTTAAGCTGTTTTTTCAAGCATTCATACCCATGGGACTCCTGCCACTAACAGAGTCTGTTATGTGCCAATGTTTGTGGCATTCCTTGATATTTTGTTCATGTGTCTGATTTGCTTGAAGGTAAATGGGGTATATTCAAACGCAGGATGAAAATGCAAATGCCATTTCTGAAACAAAACTGGAATTGGATGGAGAGAAAAGCTAAAAGTGAGCTAAGTAGCTCTGTAATATCAGGATATGGCTTGGTTAAGTGTCTGGCCCATACGTGCACTGCACACAAGCTTTTAGATGATGTGGTACACCAGGCCTCCCTTCACCCACCCCATTTCACATTCTGCAGCCTTAGGGACATAACGCATGTCCCGAATCGACATCTCAGTGGAGGTTTTGTTCATAAGGAAGGCAGGTTCAAATCTGCTTGTGCTATCATGTGGTATCTTCTAATCCAGTCTACATCCTTTCAGCTCCCAGCACCCTTTCATCTAAAATAGAAACATCCATCATAATGACCCAAAAGAAACCATACCATGAGAACTTATGCAAGCACATATCAGGAAAAAAGTCCAATGAATCACTTATCACAAAGGCAATTAATATTATTGCCAGCATAATCCAAAGACAAACATTAAGTATCACCTTTATCTGCTCATAATGGAGGGTGCTTTTCATTTTTCATGAATTTGATGACTCATCCGGGATCTAGTGCCAGTCCCTCTTTAACATGCTCTCAGTTTAGCAACAGATTGTTTTGATGTGTAAGGTAATATTTTTAGATGTAAGGCTTAGCGTTTTACTTTCTTGTGCTGAACATATCAGTTTGTGTGATTGGATGATGTAACAAGGTAGTATTGTTCAGTAAGACTTTATCTTTCCACAATCAAGAATTAAATCTAAATGACAATTTTTTTTAATTGTGACAAGATTGTGTGGGTTCTCTTGACTTAGATTTTAAGTATTTAGGCTATAATGTAATACAAGATAGTAGTAGTTGGTATAAAAAGTTACCGAAGTGATGATGACTAATGATCATATGTTTGATGAATGATCAGTTTCGATGTACAGATTAGTCAGCTTAAATTCCTTTCTTACATCCAACTGATCTGTCGCTACTTCCATTTCAATGCAACTCCTGAAATTTTAGATTCTTCCATTTGTCTACCTACATTAAAGAGCAGCAAAGTTTATACAAATATTAATGATATTTGTAATATGAACAAATGTAATATTAATGTCATATTAGTAATAAATATTATCACCCCAAATGTTAGTTACATAGAGTTTTTGCAGTTATAATAAAATACTGTATTCAGGTTGACTTGAAGAGGCTGACATCATGTTCAAGCACTCTATCAGATCCCAGAAGCAAACAACAAACAGTGCTAATATACACTCACAGTATGCTGTCATACTACTACCTAAAAATGATGATCCTAACCTTTATCTCAGTACTGAAATCTCAGTTGGCCACACAGTGATTCACCTATAATGAATTATTAAAATATTGGTGTCTGGGACACTGTGAGCCCAGAGACTGCTGTCAAAGTCCCTTTCAGGGAGAGTCTTTTCACTTGGCGGCCATATTTGCAGTGCCTCTGGGAAGCTATTTCAGGTGTCCAAAACCAACTCCTACCTACTTGAATGGGGAAAGCCTGCAATCTCAAAAACTACTTGCCACACTCACATTTAAATTACATATTTCAAATCAGCAATAAAATGTCACTCATAAAAACTCTCATAATTGTTTTGTTTTTTTTAATGCTCAAATAGTGATTAAAAAAAAAGCTTTCAAGCTGAAACAGCCAGTGTGAATGTGCAATGACTTTACCTATTGTCAATTGGCTCTTGTATTTAGAAGGCTGGACATATTATATTATAAGTAATACATATATAAATAATGTATACATTACTTATACATTATAAGTAATGTGAGTGCACTGTCTTTGTATGTCTAAAGTCTTTGCTTTTCATAAGCTTATGTTAAAGCAGGGGTCACCAAACGTGGTCCTGGAGGGCTGGTGTACTGCAGAGTTTAGCTCCAACCCTAATCAAACACACCTGGGCTAGCTAATCAAGGTCTTACTAGGTATACTTAAAACTTCCAGACAGGTGTGTTGAGGCAAGTTGAAGCTAAACTCTGCAGGACATCGGCCCTCCAGGACCGAGTTTGTTGACCCCTGGGTTAAAGGGATAGTTAAGCCAAAAAAAAAAAATTCTCATCCTCAAGCTGTTCCAAACCTGTATGTTGTCTTCTGCTGAATACAAAAGAAGATACTTTGAAGAATGTTAGTAACCAAACAGTTTCTGGTCCCCAATGACTTTCATGGTTTTTGTTTTTTATTTTTTCCATACTATGGAGGTCAATGGGGACCACCAACTGTTTGGTTACCCACATTCTTCAAAAAAGTGGAGGCTTGGACTCGGAAACTGCATTTATTCAGTCTGTCACAACTTAAGCAGATTAGATATGAACATTTTGAATTCAAAACTGGAAAGAACTTTCTTGATCTGGTAAGCTCTTTTCCCAGTGGCTGACTTTTGGCATTAAGGGTGCACCAGGTTCATGTCAGTTGCTTTACAGGTATGCACTTTTGGGCCAGAACAAGTTGCAGTGTGGACAAGAGTACTGTATAATTCTGACTGTGTGAGCCTAGATGTCCAGTAATGTCCTTTCATCTTTCCAACATAGAACTTGGCTGCCGTGGAGGGTACATAACAGGAGAAGAAGTTGCTGCAGGATGAAAACATGGCTGCACCCATTTCTGCACCGCCAGGACCTGACAGCTTCAAATACTTTACCAGGGAATCTCTGTGTGAAATCGAGAAGCGCATTGCTGAGGAGAAAGCCAAACCACCACCTAAACCAGACAGCAGCTACCGCGACGATGATGATGAGAACAAGCCCAAGCATAACAGTGACCTGGAGGCGGGCAAGAGTCTGCCCTTCATTTATGGGGACATCCCTCCTGGCATGGTGGCAACACCATTGGAGGATCTCGATCCTTTCTACATGAATAAGAAAGTGAGTGTGTCATCATGTCTATTCATATGTCCTGCAAAGCTGGCCTTCACACATTATATTCTAAGCAGCACACTATGGATCATTATAGATGTGGAGAAGCTGATGTGTTTTTCCCAGCTTTTTTCAGGTCATTTATTTTTATTTTCTTATATAGAAACCCCTGATGGTGACACACGGCTGTAGGATTTACTTGGTAAACATGCCAATATGAATGACTTCCTCCTATAATCCGCTACAATGCTGAAGCATTTGTTTGTGGTTTATGTATGTTGTAGATTGTGAATGAGATGATGCTTTAAAAAGTTTTGGAGAGGTCAGCAGTGGTCTGCTGAAGCTTTATGGTTCCAGCTGACAGACTTGTTTTAATTGTTCCAGCAATAATCCTTTAGAAAAGAAACGCTCCAGTGCATTTAAAAGAACAGTGCACCATATTAGAACAACACTGAGTAGTGGGACAACGGTAAGATAGTTAGGCCTAATTAAAGATGGCCTGTAATGTTGTTGTTGTTTTGGTGTTGAAAACAAGACTACTTGTTTGGTAGTCTTTAGTGTTGCTATGAGTATGTGAAGAGAGAAAAATTGTGGATAAAAGTGACTTCTCTGAAATATATTCCACATTTATCCAAAAATGTAGACTAAGTTTGGGTTAGGTAATATTTTTAAAGAGATTTTGTTGTAAAAGAAATCCATTATGCTGACAGAGACTGCATTTATTTGTTCAAAAATACAGTAAAAACTGTAATATCTTAAAAATGTATTACAATTTAAATTTAAATTTAAATCAATTTAAATATTTTTTTAAAATATATTTTAAAATGTAATTTATTCCTGTGATGGTAAAGCTGAATTTTCAGCAGCCATTAGCCCAGTCTTCAGTGTCGCATGATGCTTCAGAAATCATTCTAATATGCTGATTTGGTACTCCAGAAACATTTCTTATTATTTTCTGTGTTGGAAACAGTTGTGCTGATTAATATTTGTATGGAAATGGTAATTTTCAGGGTGTTTTTGATAACATTATATATGTCTTTGCTGTAACTTAGAATAAGTATTTTATTCAGCAAAGCATTTAAAAACAAACCTTACTGACCTTACATGTTTAAATATTAGTATATCCATGTTATTAACAGAATTGCTGGGTCCAGTCAGAGCTCACAATTAATGGTTATTTTATTGCATTTTGCCACATTAAAAACCTTGAGCTCAAAATTTAAACCTGGAATTGTTTTAGGTATTTGAAATTTAGAACAAGTTAGTGTTATGATGTAACGTGAATATGAAATTGTTAAAATTCTGAACTTCTGAGCTTCCATTGAAGCTCAAGATGCTCTTTGGATCATTCACAAATCATGCTAAAGGTTCTTCACAATCTTGTGGAGTAAAAACCAAATACCACATTTTAAAATTGACATTTTCAGTTCAACCTTTCATTTAAAATGTTATGCTGATAATATAATTTATGGTGAAAATGATGTAAATATTATAAAAAACACATGCTCTAAGATTTTAAATGAATGCACAGTTTCTTGATATGTTACCAGTCATAAAACAGTGGTTTCTTTTTGATGTTGCAAATGAGCAATATCAGATGCAAGGCAAGCTAGTCCTCAAACAGATTTTCAGGAGCAAGTTGTTATGAGATGTAGCCTACGGGTGGAAGATGAGGTCATCTTTTCTGTGTGAGAGCTCAGCCCAGAGCTCAGCCCTGCGTTCCTGTTTGGCTTGGCGCTAAGTGCAGTGGTGAGACTTCAGCAGTGTTTGCCACACTGGACATTACTAAATAATGAACAGACTCGTTTTGTGCGTTAATGCCTGTTAATGTGTGCATGTGTTGAAGCGTTTCCCTGCCTCCCTCTCTTGCTCTCTCTCTCTGTCTCATTCCTCTGCCTCCCTCTCATGCAGCACACACTGACTGTTATGTAACCGCCTGCTCCATGCACAGGAAGGAGATTTCAGTCTCCTGATGAAAACCTCATGGAGGAGCTTATGTGAAAAGCAGTCTAAAGGAACTGAATTATGTTCCAAACTGAATTCATTTATATTGTAACAATCGCTCACATTAGACCTTATATTAGAATTTTTTTAATGTTTAGATGTGTCTGCATTGCACTTTCATGCACATGCCATAGACATGTTTTAGCTCTTGATGTCGAACTATCCTGCAATCTCAAGGATTCAGTGGCTCTTTGATTGAATGCTTTGCCAGCATTGGGATCAGATCTCCCTGCATCCCATTGTCCTTTTGTTTCCTCATGCTAGGCTCGATTCGCAGCCTACAGCAGTAGTGAAACCTGAGTCTTGAGGCTCAGGGTAGCTCTCTTCATAGTGTAAAACCAGCTGAGAAATGGACTGGCAGGTTTTAAATCCAGACCCGTGACACTATCTGAAGCAATTGGCCTAGGAAGCTTTGCTAGAGGAGCAGCTGATGAACTCTGAGTCCTCCATCACAGATGATTCAAGGAGTTGGTTATACAGTATGTTGAAAACAAATCAATTGTGAGACAGAGAGGCTTAACAGGATTTACCCAAGTAGGACATGTTGGATCTACAACCTCCTCTGTCCTTAAAAACATTGATTTATATTTATGCATTTAGAAAATTCTTTTATCCAGTGTGATTTACAGTGCATGCAAGGTATGCAGTTAATTAGTAAGTGTGATCCCTGGGAATCAAACACATGACCATGCCTTTGCTAGTGCTATGCTCTACCAGTTGAGCTTCCACTTTCTAAAAGGTGCTGTAATTAAGCTGATTTGCTAAATTCCATTTTCCTAAAACCCAGCTTTTTTATTTTATTTTATTTTTTAGTAGTAATTTTTTAGTAGTCATTGATTTTAATTTTATAAATTTTGTTGTATTATTTTTTAAATTCTTTTTTAAATTATTATCTGTTTTATAGTCATATATTTATTTGTGTTTCTATTGTATTTTCTGTATTATTGTATTATTATTAATATTATTATTATATTTCATATTTCAAAAGTGAACCGAACCGTACCGTGCTGTACCATGCAGTGTAAAAGCACCATTAGAAGGGCTCTTCAAAATGTGCCATGTAGCACCATTGCGTCTCCTTGTGATGACACAGCTCAAATGGCCATCTCACTCCTCCCTCACATCTGCTCAAAGCCTCAGCACTCTCAACATCTTATAAATACTCATCTTATAATGTAGATTTATACATTATAATCTCATTTCTGTTAGCGTCATACCTCAGTACATATGCTGTAAAATGGCTACATGCAGGAACTAGCCTGTAAATTTTTCTCTGTGCTTTATAAAGAGAAATACAAAACAGTCATTCTCTTAATTTTAATAAACCTAATTAAATCACAGATTTGAAAGTGAAGCTCACTGTAGATGTTTGAAATATTTTATAATGTATGAAATTAAATGTTATAAAATGAAGAGAGTTTGGCCTTTGATTGTGTCGTAAGTTTCTATTGATGTGGCAGATGCTGAATTATTGGCTCTGAATTTCATTCATCAGTTGCTGCTCTGCTCGTCATGTTTAGTCACCATCTCTGTAATTTCTTCATGTTTCTCTCCTCTCCATGTGTCCTCCACAAGTCTGGTCAGTGCCTCACCTGCATCTTTTTTTTTTTACATCACTTATTCCTACTCACTTGGCATCATCCTGTAACATAATCTCTCTCTCTCTCTCTCTCTCTCTCTCTCTCTCTCTCTCTCATTTTCTGTATGCTCTCGTTCTCTCTGTGTCATAAAACAGAAGAATGAAACAAGGTAATCCAAACAACAGGTTTAGTGCAGGTTTTGACAGATACACATGGATAGCAGGTGAGTGATTGGTCGACAGGGCAATGCTGAAATAGAATGTAAGAAGGTAAGTCCATGCAGGTAATTGGTCGGGTAGCATTCAGGAAGGAACAACGAGGCCAGACAATAGTGAACTGAGGTGAGCAGTTAATATGCTGTTAATATCCCCCCCCCCCACAGGCAGCTCCTGATGACCGCAGTGGGCAACGACGAGGGTGGCCTCTGCCTCTTGGTGCTGGACGATCAGGGTGAATTCAAGTAGCAGAGATGGGTCTAATATGTCATCACGGGCAACCCAAGATGTTTCCTCTGGCCGAACCCCTCTCAGTGTACGTGGTACTCTAGGTGACCGCTCTGTAGTTGGGAATCTAGGATGGTGTTGACTCAGTAGATGTTGTCCTCCGAAGGATTCATTGGAGGAGGAGGAGGCATGTCATCAGCACCAGACCCTGGAGAGGAAGGAAGCAGAGGATCAGTATATGGGTTCAATAGGGATACATGAAAAGAAGGTGAAATTCTGTTGTGAGGAGGAAGGTTTAGCTTGTATGTGATTTGTTGATCTGCCTCTGGATTGTGAGTGGACCAACATAGTGGGGACTCAGTTTGCGACAATGAAGTCGAAGACCGATGTCCCGTGTTGAGAGCCAGACCTTCTGCCCTGGATGGTGCTGGGGTGTTGCTGATCTTCTAGCATCGGCTTGACTCTTGTGTCTCTGAACTGCCCTCTGCAGGAGTATGTGAGCTGAGTCCCAAACCTCTTGCTCTCCTGGAACCAGTGGTTGACAGCTGGAACATCAGAAGGCTCACCTGACCAGACAAGTTAACGGCTCCAGCTTTCTTGATGTTCATGACAGTATGACTGCAGGTATCTCCCGATTTCTTTTATCTTCCGCTCAGTCTGGCCTTTGGACTGTGGATGATATCCCAATGTTAAACTGACTGACTCCGAGAAACTGGAAGAAGGTGTTCCACACTCGGGAGATTAATTGAGGGCCGTGGTCAGAGACAATAACTTCGGGTATCCCAAAATGACGAAAGACTTGCTGGAAGAGGGTTTCAGCAGTTTCAAAGGCAGTGAATAGTCCTTTCAAAGGAATCAACTTGCATGCTTTGGAGAAGCGGTCTACAATGACAAAGACACTTGTGTGAGAATCCGAAGAATGTAAGTCTCCACCAATAAACTGGTGTGTGGTAGGCGTTCTGGCGCACTATGGCTGCCGTCGCATCATCCAGGTGGATGCTGCACACTGGTGGGGGATGAGGAGATACCCCCTCACAATGTTGTAAAGCGCCTAGAAAAGCGCTATATAAATGTAATGAATTATTATTATTATTATTATTATTATTATTATTATTATTATTATAAGTCTGTGATGAAATCAATTGCGACGTGTGACCAAGGCCTGTTAGGTACAGGAAGGGGGACCAGCTTTCCCTCAGGTAGGTGGCGAGGGACTTTGGATATGGCACAGAATGAGTAACCTTGGATGAACCGGGAGACGTCCTGGGCCATATTGGGCCACCAGTAGCAATTGCTGAGGAGCGAGAGGGTTTGTTGGCCGCCTGGGTGTCCAGAGTCCTGTGATGTATGAGCTGAGTCCATGAGGGACAGACAGAAACGAGTTGGCACATAAATCTGTTCCTCAGGACACTGCGTGACTTCCGCAATCTGGTCATCAATGGACCACTCAATCGGGCTGACAATGATGTTTGGAGGGAGGAGTTGTCTCTGACCCAGGGTGGTAGACACGGGACAGAACGTCTGCTTTCTGGTTCTTACTCACTGGTCAGTAAGTCACAGTGAAATTGAATCTGGTGAAGAGGAGAGCCCAGCGAGCTTGACAGGTGTTTAGTCTTTTGACTTCCCGGAGATACTCAAGATTGCGGTGTTCATTGATGATCTTAAAGGGATGTTTAGCTCCCTCCAGCCAATGGCACCACTCTTCTAAGGCAAGTTTTATGGCCTGCAGTTCGCAGTAACCGATTTCAGTTGCACTCCACTAGGGACAGCTTCTTAGAGAAAAAGGCACATGAATGGAGTTTGGGAGGCTCACCCTGCCGCTGAGACAATATGGCTCCTATCCCGGTGGTGGATGCATCAACCTTGATGACAAAGTACAGTTCTGGAAGACTGAGGGTGAGTTGGACAGTATAACAAGATATTAGTAGTGGCCTGATGGTGTTACGAAAGCTGTCTTCCACTCGTCACCCTCTCGGATCTGAACAAGGTTATAAATGCTCTGCAGGTCCAACTTCATGTAGATGTGAGCTCCCTGTAACTGCTCCAGGGCTGCTGGGACCAGAGGAAGAGGGTACAGGAACATGACCATCTGGGAGTTGAGAGCACTGTAGTCGATACAGGGGAACATCCTGGTTCTATGAAGCCCCTCCCTCAGAAATACGCAATCGGGCTCAGATTAGATAGCTGGCCCAGTGTGTTGTGATTCGTTAACTGCTTAGTGCACGTTGTCCGGAAACGTCACACCCCTTACCATTACGGGTAGTTACATGTTCTCAGGGGCAGGGTTTATGTAAACATCGTGGTTAGTGATGTCACAAATGGGAAGAAGCTTGTTGAAGTCCGTACTAGCCTTTTTTTGTAGTCCTTAAACAGTGATTTCTTTAAAAGAAAATATCTCCCTTTGCATTGAACTTTAAGCGTCGGAACTTTGCAGAAGTTGTTAATGCTCTAAAAGCAACATTACACACTAACTAAAGTTAAAAAAGTGAAATCATAGTAAAACCTCCTCTTTAACGGTCTTGATACAGTTAGCCAAACAGACTTCTAACTCCATTTTTGCACCTCACCGGTTTTCCAGTTCACAAGGGGGGAGCATGTTCTAATGAACCCTCCAACACCATAAATGAGATCCTTTCTTGATGCAAACATGCAACGCAGAGGGTCAAAGTGGGGGAACAATGGAGAATCTAGCCACGGCCCAGCGGTTTTCCCAGTATGGAGTGTAGGGCTGAAACGATTCCTCGAATACCTCAAGTAACTCGAATACAAAAAATCAGAGGCAAAATATTTGCCTCGAGGCTTCATTTAGTCCATTTACTGTAACTATACACGGAACACCGTGTTTCCCCATGGACCATTATTACTGACGCACAACCCAATAAACACTGGACCAGACCATAGACGATAGACTGTATAAAAACAGGGACCAGACTTTTAAAAAATGCGCTTGACATATTTAAAACCATAAATCAATATGGTGGCTAGTTATAATGTCCCTATGTTAGCTATGTTTTGTGAAAGACTAAACGCCATTGTGCATAAAAATACCACAGAAAGAAAGTTAGTCAATATCACACGAAGAGTGCCAGTTTTCACCTCTGAAATCAGCATGATTACAAATGTGATTTTATTCAACAGTTCAATAAACAAGAAGGTAATATTATGAGACTTACGTTTTAGACACTATATTGCCTGTTTTTGCTTTATTTTGCCAACAAAAAAAATCCAAACACAGCCACAGCACTGTTTTGCGTCTCTGTGCAACATTATGGTGTTTTGTTCCTGAATGAATCAACCGTTCTGTTCAATCGCAATGAGAATCAACCATTTAAATGATTCGGTTCAATCGCAATGACTCACTTCGTAAGAGTGACTTGCTGCCACCTGCTGGTGGTTTTTCGTTTTTAAAATAATTTTAATGTTTTTCAATGTTTTATGTTTAAAATAACAAAATATTATTTATGCATTTGTAACTGCAGGTTAAATGCATTCATGTCCCTCTGTGTGGGAAATTCATTCCATGCAGCTTCTGTTTCCCCTCTGCATTGCAAAGATGAATTTTGATACTGATATCATTTGTTTGGTAACAGCCCAAATGTCTTCTATTCTAATTGACTGATTAAATGTAAGAATTTGACTCAAAAAATGATGCACACTTTTAGAAAAAAAAGGCTTTATAAAGGTAAAAATGCCCATAAAATGTAAAAATCTATTTAAAGTTATTGGAACAGATTAATTTCTATCACTGCTGTGAACTGACCCGCACACAGAATATGAAGGATATCAAAAACAAGTTTCACACACACACACACACACACCAGTACGTATAGGGACATTTAAGAGGGTTTATTCTCCAAATAACTCTAATTTCATGTTGCAGAAAAATGTGTTTAAAAATTGTGTATGGTCTCTTGTTCCAAGTTACCTTCCTGTCCACTGATTTTTGCCTCTTACAAAAGCCACAAAGCCTTCCAAGAAGACAGTAAAGGCTTAAGTCATGCTTGAGCTTTTAGTTAGGCTGAAACTTGAAAGTTAAGTTGCACGACATAAATGCAATGTTTAGGTATTATTATTATTTTGATTACTATTATTTAGATTTATGCCTTAGTTTTAGTTTGTACTGTTTACCTTTTTTAAAGTAATGTGAAATTGATTTTATTTTTTTTTTTTTATTGATCTATTTGTATTTGCATTTTGAATGCAATTTGGCAATGAAATGGGTTTAGTTTTCACTGTTATTAATGTATGCAATTTCAGCAATAAATTTTTATTTTTATTTTTCTAAAAAAAAAAAAAAATTAGTTGTTTATTTTAAGAGATCTATCTTATTATCTCTTGTATATTTAGTATTGCTCTTTTATAAAGAAATTACTTATCCGATTAATCGATGGAATAATCTGTAGAATACTCGATTACTAAAATATTCGATAGCTACAGCCCTAATGGAGTGCACATGGAGAACTTCCTTCGGAGGTGAAGCTTGCGAAGTAGATTGAGTGAGATTAAATTTCTGGCAGCTCCAGAATCTATGAGGGCTTTTGCTGAAATAGATTGATGGGAAGTCATTAGAATAACATCTGAATGGGCAAGCAAGGATATTGAAGGTGGTATATGGATAGTAATCACAGTTGAGCGTGGAGGTCTGACTAGACACAAGGAAAGGAGGTGTCCCTCTGAACCGCAATATAGGCATAAACCCTTGTCAATTCGGCATTGTTGCTCTGCATTGGATAGGCGAGTTGAATCGATTTGCATGGGTTCTTGTACTGGAGGGTTGACGTATGTTGTGGTTGGTGGAGGATGCGCTGGTTGATCCAAGGAGCAGGCAGTGAGTCGCTGTGAGATTTGAAACAATCACTGGATGAAGTTCTCTTATCCAGTCATGTCGTCATAGATTGCCATTTGTTGGCGGATGTTGGAGTTTAAACCTTGACGAAATGCAGTGATTAGGGCTGTTTCATTCCAACTGCTGATGGCTGCCAGAGTGCGAAACTGAAGAGCATAGTCAGTGACTGAAAATTGATGGAGCCGGTAGAGTTGATCATGCACTAAGAGCATGCTAGTGGTCTGTCCAAAGACGTCTTTAAAATGCGAGGTAAACGCTGTCAGTGAGTTGGCAACTGGTCCATTGGTGTCCCACATAACACGTGCCCACTGCAAAGCTCATCCAGATAACGGAAGTAATGTATGCGATCTTGGCACGATTGTTGGCGAACAGCTGCAGCTGCATTTAAAAAAATAGAGAGCATTGTAGCAGGAATCTGCTGCAATCCTCTGCCTCTCCTGAGTAGGTCACTTGTCAGTTGTATGCATCACTGGAAGTGGCTTCACGTTGCATGTTGTGGTGTAGTCTTCTGTCATAAAACGGAAGAATGCAACAAGGTAATCCAAACAACAGGTTTATTGTAGGTTTTGACATATACACGTGGATAGCAGGTGAGTGATTGTTCAACAGAGCAATGCTGAGATAGTTCAGTGAATAACAGTCTTATCTTTGTAGTTTTGGATGAACTGGTGTTGGTGAGCCAGATCCAGAGGTTGGATGCAGATGAATATCAAACGGAAGAAGTTAAGTCCATGCAGGTAAGAGGTCGGGTAGCATTCAGGAAGAAACAACAAGACCAGACAACAGTGAACAGTGAGAGGTGAGCGGTTAATATAGTCTGTGCTGATTGGATGTGACAGGTGCAGGTGATCAGAAATCTGGTGACTGTGAACGAGTAGGTGGAGTGTAGGGGCCTGGTGCTGTGGATGTTTTGACTCTGTGACACCCTGATATTTTTAAGCTTCACGCCTGTTTCACACATACTCCATCTGCAATGCGTATGTTGCGTTTTTTTTTATGCACCCATGTTAACGGATTAGAGCGTTCACACTGCATGCAGTTGCGGTCCGTCAGTGCGTTCCAGGACCGGCGCGTCTGCAGCAGTGCAGCGATCGTTTACGCACCAATTCTATTTTTGCTGTGCTGCACGCGCTGAATTAAAGTGACAGTGCATTGTTTGCAGTAAAAATGAACATGGATTGATAACAAAATGTAGTAATTTCACAATAGATTGATATAATTAGTCTACTTTGTTTCACAGTCAACATGTGGCTTTTTGGCTAGGTTTAAAACAAGGAAAAGGGCTCTTTTAGATAAACAAGGCAACATAATAGATGCACTTGTGGAGGTAGAAAAACAAAGTTCTTTAAGACCCACGGGATTGCTTGTAATAAAGATTTAAATGCAAAAGAAAACGCACGAGAGTCGACTGTTTCTGTCAGTGGTGAGTTTTAATTTAAAATGTTTGTGATAGCCTACTTTAAACAAGAAATGTAGGCTAAATACTGTGTTTAAATGTGTTGCCACTTGCTTGAGCGACTTGTACAAACCTCATTGTTTATATTTATTGAGTTTAAAGTAATGTCTATGAACGATAGTTACTGTACTGTGATAAAAGAAGATCACAATGCTGAAAAAGCTTTTTCAGTAACAACGTTTGGATTTTAAATCAAAATAATGAATAAATGTTGCAGCCTCGGATCAGTAGAGGATTTAGATTTTATTAATTACATTTTTTCGTTTTATGAACAAATGCTATTTCGTGGTGCATTTCCATCAGTATTATTTCCCCCCTTTTTTCTTTTTTTACCGTAGCTGCTGATTTGAAGGACATTATGTACAGCTTTTTATAGCTTTTGCTCTTTGTATTTTGTTGCCCTTTTCTTTCTCCACCTCCCTCCCTTCTTCTCACTGCTTACTCATTCCTCTCAGGGCTGTCTTTATCTGTCTCTTTATCTCTCCATGTCTTTTTGCTTCTCCATTATGGATTATGAAATTTTCAGTAGCTGTGCAGCCTGTCATGCATTAAAAAAGGAAACCCACATGCACTTCTCTTGTGTGTGTGCCTGTACTATAGCAAGCAAATACTGAGAAAGGGCAAATGTATTTTTGTTCGTATATGCACCACTTCTGCATTATTTCTTCATCTCATGTTTCATATGTGGCTGAGTTTGGGCTGATGGTTTGAATGATTCTTCTCCTGTTTTGAACAAAGTGTGATGTCTCGCACACTGTTGGGGTTGAGCAGATCATTTTTTGACTAAGCAGGTCTCGGTATGTGGTTTGTCCGGCGCAAAACGTGCCAAATCGGTTGTGTGGATCACTCCGCTGTGGTGACCACTGATAAAAAGGGAGCAAGCCGAAGGAAGAGAGAGAGAGTCTCAGTAGGTGGTTTACATGGTGGCCTGATTCGGTCTGACCCAAATAGATCCAGCTCTTCTCCGTCTTTAGTTACATATTCAATGTGTTATTTACTGAGCTGTGCTTCTTTAACCTAATTTGTCATTGTGGACCAAATTTGGAGTTTCTACATGCATGAAGCAGAATCTGCATCTGATGAAACAGGGCTGCGTTGATTGGCGCTCTCCGTGGTGCTGAAGAGGGTTTCTTAGGCTACGTTCACACTGCAGGTAAATGTGGCCCAAATCCAATTTTTTTGCTCACGTGTTACTCTGATCTGTTTTTGTCATGACAGTGTGAACAGCACAAACCGCATGGAATCTGATCTTTTCAATTCTGATTTGTGCCACTTCCATATGTGGTACTAAATCCGATACATGTCAGATGTCTTGAAATGCGAACGCAGTGTGAACAGTCATGTCGGATTTCATGCGACTTTTACTTCACTCTAGATCGACATTCGTCATAATTCCGCGCTGACTGGAGACACTTCAAAGAATTTTACCCAAAGTTATCAAGACAGTTGTGAAAGGTAATCAGTGGAAGTGAAATGTGTCAGAACTCATAAGAATTACAGTCTGTATACTCTGTATACAAACTATCTATTTTGTCACATCCTTGTCTTTATTTTTCATAACGCCTGCACATAATTTCGCCGGATTCAGCAGCAGATTACACTATAAATAAACGCATAATCGCTTACTTTATGTCCTCCATGTTTACTTCCGTATGACAGCGTGCTGCGCAAGTGTTGCCAAATCCACAGTTTCCCAGTTGTTTTTCAACTTCGTGGGTCGATGCGACCCCACTAATGCGATATTTATCCCCCTGAACATGGTTGTGCTAGTTTTGGACTAGTTTTAAGAAGCAATTGGGCGGATTTTGTTGTGTAAACCTGGAAACCCTGTTCATATTGTTCTTTTGCGCATGTGGGTCAGTTCAGAATGATCTGCTCACACTGTAAAACTGATATTGGCCACATTTAAAACAACAATGTGAACAGCTACACAAAAAAATCGGATTGAGAAAAAATTGGAATTGAGCACTAAGGCTTGCAGTGTGAACGTAGCCTTAGCGTTCCACTAAACTCAAGCATGTAAAAGGAAGTGCAGGGGTGCATCCCATCTCTGCAAATGTTCACGACCTCCCATGAAACTTTGATGGTAGCGAGCATGTTTTATTTAAACAATTATGAGGTTATCTACTGAAAGGCTGGTGAGCTTACACTGACGCGTTCATGGTGTCATATAAATTCAGACTTCTCAGATTCAGTCAGTAGTGAGAAGTGAGGTATCCGGGTAAAACCAAGATATATATACATACAGGTGCATCACATCTGAAAAGAGGACTTCTTCTCCTTAGCCCAGGTAAGACGTCTCTGACTTTGTCTGTGGTTCAGGAGTGGCTTAACAAGAGGAATACGACAACTGTAGCCAAATTCCTTGACACGTCTGTGTGTGGTGGCTCTTGATGCCTTGACCCCAGCCTCAGTTCATTCCTTGTGAAGTTCACTCAAATTCTTGAATCGATTTTGCTTGACAATCCTCATAAGGCTGCGGTTCTCTCGGTTGGTTGTGCATCTTTTTCTTCCACACTTTTTCCTTCCACTCAACTTTCTGTTAACATGCTTGGATACAGCACTCTGTGAACAGCCAGCTTCTTTGGCAATGAATGTTTGTGGCTTACCCTCCTTGTGAAGGGTGTCAATGATTGTCTTCTGGACAACTGTCAGATCAGCAGTCTTCCCCATGATTGTGTAGCCTAGTGAACCAAACTGAGAGACCATTTTGAAGGCTCAGGAAACCTTTGCAGGTGTTTTGAGTTGATTAGCTGATTGGCATGTCACCATATTCTAATTTGTTGAGATAGTGAATTGGTGGGTTTTTGTTAAATGTGAGCCAAAATCATCACAATTAAAAGAACAAAAAGACTTAAACTACTTCAGTCTGTGCGCATTGAATTTATTTAATACACGAGTTTCACAATTTGAGTTGAATTACTGAAATTAACTTTTCCACGACATTCTAATTTATTTGGCGGTAAATTCTATTGTATATTAAAGTTACAAAACAGAATTCAGTACTGTTTCTATATTCTCAAACCTATATGTGACTTTAATATTGCTGCTTATTCAAGGGTTATCATGTCATTGCTGACCTTTATGACTTTTTTTCAGCTTTTGGCAGAAAACAAAAGGATTTAATTCAATGAATATCTGGTTGGGTGAATTCAATACAATGGCAGTACATTGTGACTTAATAAAACACCAAAGAGTGTCAGCAAAAAAGTACAAACAGCTCATTGATAATTTTTGATAAAGTTTTGGTGAAAAACAACCCAATATCTAAGCAGTATTGACAGTAAAATCATGGTGGATTCCGTTGTGCTTCAGTGTGCCACACTCCAGTCCAATAGGTGGCAGAAATGCAACTTTTATGCTGCTGTTTAGAAACAGCAGAATTTGATGACAGATTTTTCATTGTTGGGCAAATTATTTCATTGAAAAATCCTGCGGCCTCATGCTTATGTCCAAATCACAGCCACACTGATATTCATAACACTCTGTTGGACTAAATTAGAGGCACTCTCAACAAATCAAATTTCAGAACCAGAGATAATTGTACAAATATAGTTATATAATCTTCTACCATTTTATTGTGCTCCGAAGACAATATGGATGTTTTGCATGCAGAATTTGATTATAATTATTTAGTAGCATATAAAGCAGTATGTCTTCATCATGATGCCGTGTCCTCTAGAAACAGACGCAGGTTTTCAGTATGAGATTATTACTTCTTTAAGTCCATTTGAATAAGTGATGATGCATCTCTCTGCTTGTAACTAATCTAGTGTTTCTCTTTTTTGTTGTTCTGTCTTTGTCTTCTCTCTGGCTTGTTCTCTTTTTTCCTCTCCACAGACGTTTATAGTCCTAAATAAAGGGAAAACAATCTTCCGCTTTAGTGCCACATCTTCCTTGTACATGATAAGTCCTTTTAATCTCGCAAGGCGAATAGCGATTAAAATTTTGATACATTCATATCCTTTTTCAGTTGTTTAATGTATGTGATAAATGTCTATATTGTCTTTCTCTGCATCAAATATGTAATATGTCTGCTTATTGCTAGAGTGCATGGGAAAGTCCAGAATAACGCTTAGGATTCAGACTAATATGTTGTAGTTAAGCAGTGTTCCACTGTGGGACTGTAACAGCATATCAGTGGGTGTAGATGTAGGTGTGAATTTTAGATGCACGGCAACTGTTTTATTTGACAGTAGAGATGCCAAATAGAGAGAGAAAATGGTGGAGCTCTGTCGCCTGTTTTCAGCATATTGTGTCCTGTTTTGATGCTGAAACCCATGGCCAAGAACGTATGCCGTGCAGCAGCAGTCTCCCTATTGGCCAATATAGCACAATTTAAAAATGTGCTTTCTCTCCAACCATATATTCAGATTGTGATGTCAGTCATGCCACATTAACTTGCAGCTCATTCATAAAACAAATACAGACAGAGCCATTGCTGTTAATATTGAGCTGAATGAAAACAAAAATGTTCAAACATATATCAATGAGATTTGAACTGTAATGCTATGCCCTGTCCTGCGAGGACTGTTTGACTAATTTGATGGTTAATGTAGTTGTAGTCCAAACAAAAACATTTTAACTGCCTACATAAATGACACAAATGTGACCCTGGAGCACAAAAGCAGTCTTAAGTCGCTGGGGTATATTTATAGCAATAGCCAAAAATACATTGTATGGGTCAAAATTTTTGATTTTTCTTTTATCCCAAAAATCATTAGGACATTAAGTAAAGATCATGTTCCATAAAGATATTTTGTAAATTTCCTACTGTAAATATATCAAAACTTAATTTTTGATTAGTAATATGCATTGCTAAGAACGTCATTTGGACAACTTTAAAGGCGATTTTCTCAATATTTCGATTTTTTTTGCACCCTCAGATTCCAGATTTTCAAATAGTTGTATCTCGACCAAATATTGTCCTATCCTAACAAACCATACACCAATGGAAAGATTATTTATTCATCTTTCAGATGATGTATAAATCTCAATTTCGAAAAATTGACCCTTATGACTGGTTTTGTGCTCCATGGTCACAAATGAGCTGAAAACTCCCTGTTATGATCTAAGGGCTAGAGCTGGGCGATTTATTGAATATACACAATTTATTACCGTTTTTTTTTTGTGAATACTGAAATCATTCCAACGTGTTATTTGTTGTTACAGTATATGATATTTTATATGATATTTTTATATATAATTTTGTTAATATTATATATTCAGTTTTGTTAAATAAGTGTTTGTCTGATACTGTAAATATGCAAATGTTATACCTCTTGCATTAAACATTTTAATCTACTTTGCAAAAGTGGCTGTTTGGTTCAATATATAGATGTATATTAAATATTGTAATAAAGCTACAAAAAAAAAAAGATATTGAAATATAAATATTGCCTAGCCCGGGCAGTGCTTTACAACTAGCCACAATTCACTATTTTCTGTCTGTATTTGGCATTCTGTTATTGAGTGTCCTGATATTTATTTTTACAAAGTAAAATGCTTTTGTTTTGTTGTGTAATATCTCAGAATTTCCTTAACTGATACCCACAGTATTCAGCATGTTCATTATGTGTACGATTTTGACCAACTGTGTGTTCATGACTTTTAGTAATCCTCCTGAGTGGTCCAAACAAGTAGAGTAAGTATTGATCCTAACCACAGCTTGCCTCATAACAAGCCATTGCCACACAAAATGTAAATAAATATACACATTAAAAATATAAAGCAGATTTTAGTTCCATTTTTTTTATCCAGTTACTTTTGCTCTTTCCTTCAGGTATACCTTCACTGGAATTTATACATTTGAATCAACTGTAAAAATCATTGCCCGTGGATTCTGTATAGATGATTTCACATTCCTTAGAGATCCATGGAACTGGCTGGATTTCATGGTCATCTCAATGGCGTAAGTATTCTGTCATTTATGTAATTATGAACCTTGTCTGATTTGTGAGCTATCATTCGGTTAATATCAAATCATAAAAAATAAGTAATCTGTAATCCCAGGTAAGAGAGTGTGTGGGCGGGAGGGGTCGGTGTTAGGTGTACGTGTGTGTATCTTGGTTTTCTTTTCCTTCCTTCCCCCTCGTAGTGGACAGGCTCTGTGAGTGGCGTACCTCCTAGTGGTTCGTTGGCGTGGTGGTGTTCTTGGTGTGTTTGTGGTTGTCATTGGTGTCTGTGTGTGATCCTCCCTTATTTCAGATATGTAACAGAGTTTGTGGACCTGGGGAATGTATCTGCGCTGAGAACATTCAGAGTTCTCCGAGCATTGAAAACTATCTCTGTCATTCCAGGTGAGACGCAGTTTTGACGCTGAGGTTAACTTTCAGTGTGACCCCCTATTACTATTCAATTTTAAATCTTTTTTTTTTTTTTGGACTTTTCTTTATTTTTTTTTAGCAGAAATTTATTTGGAGAGGACCATTTAATGTGCTTTTTTCCAATCTCCAAAATGATCAAAAATGGTACTTACACATTTTTGATAGGCTTTGCAGTCTACTATCAATCTCCAGAGTCCTTTGGTTTCGACACCCTTTTGCCCCTTTAGAAACTTCAGAGCAGATTAGAAAGCTTTAGCAACCGAACCTCTGTAACCTCTTTCATGTAGGCAATAAACGTATCTGTGAACAAACCCTGAACTGGGTTGAACTCAAGCTACTATATTATTTGTAGGTTTGTTGTTGAGGTCTTGCTAAAGCAGATCTTTGTGTTACAAAAGGCAAATTTTATTTCAGATTTTAACAGTAAGGACTTTAGATAAAAGCTAATTGTAGAATTCACTAGTATGTGAGCTTGTATGTTTCAGGGGTACACAGTCTAAAAAACTATGGTATGAGGTATAGGTATGGTATAGGTATGAACACATTCATTTTGGTGATTAATATATATTAGGAAACAAATAGACCTTTACAAACTAGCCCCTGCCCTCAGAGCACTAGAGTATATATTTTTAACAAGCTATGTTTTATTCCCCAAAATGAAAATTGCATGGCTCTCAGTGAGTTCCCAAAGAATATACTTGATACTTACTTATGAAGACTGCCAAGCCTAGTTTGTGGACATATTTTATACTGCATGATGCTTTGGAATTCACATGCTTTTATAGTATTAGCCTACTAAGTGCTTGGCCGCCATATTTTTTTTAATCTATTTATTTATTTATTTATTTATTGACTAATCATTTTTCTTCACTTTTTTCCTTTATTTTGTATGAAACTCACAAATTGCACCTGGAAATAAAATAAGAATAGTGCAGATGGTTAAGGAAGAATGTTTTTTGTCTGTTTCAGATTTTTTTTTTCATTGTACCTGTGCAGTTGTTTTTATTTCCTTCAGAGGCCTTGCAAAAATGCCAGACCTTTAGCTTAATGTCTTGACACATTAGTATCATATGCAAGTAATTTTCAGTGAAATAACAGGATTTATTTAGCTGATAAAAGTTTTACTGCAAGTCATATTTGTCATCCTGTGTTATTTTCAGTAAGGCTATGAACTAAAGCCTACTCATCAAGTCTCTGAGCCCTGCAAGAGTTTTTGATGTTTTGGTCTGGTTTATGGGCAAGAGGATTGTAGCATATCAATACTAATTTGAGTGTCTACTGTCTTGAAGGTAAAGCAGCTCTTTTGTAATTGAGAGGGAGTTATGGAGGGGTCAGTGCAGTTCTGATGATGTTTAGCTCAGCATGTCTGGTGGAGCCTTGGAAGATTGGAAGATTTACACTGGAATTGTTTCTGTTCAGCCTTCGAGCTGAAATGACCTGCATGCAATCTTCACCCCCTAGTCCCTGCTTGCTTTACCTGCTTGCTTTATTCTCTCTATGTCATGGGATGTCAGGCTGTTCTCACTGTTTGAGGGAGCCCTCCCTTTATTGTCAAGAAAATTCCTTGAAGGTTATCCTTTGAGAACCTTAAACTTCTGTTTTGGAGTGCTGGAATTCAAAAATGTTTCAGGACTGATTTTTGCATTTCCTGAAATAATATATTATCTGTTGTAGGCATTTATTGAAACCACGTTTAAGCAGAATAGTAAGTTATTCATCTGAATAGTCCAAATGATGGGATGGCTCCCAAGCAGTATGTGTGTAAAGAAACTTAGTGTATTTTGTGGTTCTGTTATTTATACATTGTCATTCTGAATTAAAATAAGGATTCAAGGTATGATATTATGAAAAATTAATAATGAATAATTAAAAACATTAATTATGCTGAAGTGCACCCTTAAGCATCCATATCAGTGGTTCTCAACTGGTTTGGTTTCAGGAGCCAGATTTACATTTACAAACATGCAAAATTGGTTTCATACTCTCGGCAGCCAGTAATTTATCATACAAAACTCATTAGGCCAAAAACCATGTTTATGATGAAGGCATGTCAAGCATCATGTTCATGTTGCCATCGCTCTAAATTGGCTAGATTGTACCAAGTAACAGATGGTTTTTGAGTTTTATTGGATGCTTGGCCTACAATATCAACAACAAAAGATATAGGAAATGTTTTCTCCCTCTTTTAAAAAGTAACATATTTACTGTATAAATTGCATTCAGCTTACATTTGCATTTCCCTGCAATCAGAACATACCTGCACACCACCAGTTGAGAACCACAGATCTACATAATAGGTATACAAGACATTTACATGAAACATCAAGATAGCCTCACATCTAAAAAAAATGTGAATTCCTCACATCATGCCTTGAGACTCCATTTATACACTTCTGGGACTTGAACACACATGCAACTGTCTGTTCCTTTTTGTGTGTGTGTGTTTGTGTGCGTGTGTGCATATTTGGGCGTGTATGTGTGTGCATATTCAATATCTCAAAGGTCTGAAGACCATTGTTGGCGCTTTGATCCAGTCGGTGAAGAAGCTGTCAGATGTGATGATCCTCACCGTTTTCTGCCTCAGTGTCTTTGCCCTCATTGGTCTGCAGCTCTTCATGGGAAATCTGCGACAAAAGTGTGTCATCTGGCCCATCAACATCACAGAAATATACCAGGCCAATGGCACCCATGCATTCAACTGGGATGAGTACATCATGAATAAGAGTGAGCTTTTATTTAGTTTGTCAGACAAATTACAAAAATAGTTAGGTATGCACAATATATTTGTTTGTTGATTTTGCATTACTTTAACTGCCATGTAACTCTCACTTTTAAAGTTAATCTTGAATAAAAACAAAGAATTAACTACATTTATAATATTTAATAACTATAATATAACTACATACTGTATATTTCTAATTAGTTTATATTTAATATTTATAAATTAATCATTTAACACTGTTAAATATTTTTTTTAATTACTGCATTTTTTATACGTGTACATTATAATGTTGTGATGCCCATATTCGCTTGTAGCATTTAAATGATTGAGTAAAATTTTTAGTGTTTTATTTTTAATTTATACATATTAGTATTCAATTATAATATTGGATGTTTATCAGTTATCTGCCTTATCGGTATTGGCCATAATTTGAATGGCTTGAAAAGTACAAAATAGTCTAGTTAACATTCCCTGTCTCTTTTTGTCATCAGCCAATTTCTACTTCCTGCCGGACCAGCTGGATGCTCTTCTGTGTGGAAACAGCTCGGATTCAGGGTGAGTGTCTGGTCGTCGTCTTCACATCATAATTCCAAAACTATAAATTATGTAACATAGACATTTAGAAAATATAAACAACATTTACTTACTGAGATCTCACTGAGATTCTTCTCTGACAAACGTTGTATGCTAATCCATAGACTGGTGCCAAGTCATTATTGGGCTGTGTGCTCTTTTCCCCTCTCAGTCGCTGTCCTGAAGGCTACACATGCATGAAGGCTGGTCGCAATCCAAACTATGGGTACACCAGCTTTGACAGTTTTGGCTGGGCTTTCCTGGCTCTATTCCGCCTCATGACGCAGGACTTTTGGGAGAACTTGTACCAGCTGGTAAGGGTGTCGTCGTCTTTCTTCTTTCATCACATTCAGTCCCATTTAAAGATTTTTTTTCTCAGTAATCTGAAATTTGCTACTGAGCAAATAAATCATTTTGTGTATGTAAATAAAATTTAAATGGCTAAATTATACTGATCCAACTTTGCACAATTAAATAGTTGCATTTAATTATTTGCATTTAGCATGTAAATTAAACAAACTAAATCAAACCAAACAGGTACCCTTATGCCTTTTATACTTAATACTACATATGTAAAGAACAGGAAATGATATGTAATTAGCATCTGTGATGATCTGGATCTCTCTAACTTCTTTTTCCCAGTTATTATGTTGCAATTGGTTGCATTTTCATAAGTTCAATGTGCTTCGTTAACTGTAACTTTAATTCATGCATGGAGAAGTGTTTAGGATGAGCCACAATAAGTATGCCCTCGTTCTGCAGGATGCACACAAACACACTGAACCCTTTGGGATCAGAAGCAGTAATGGACAGCTAGAAGACTAAATAGTAGAACACTAAATATAACCTGAGCCCTAGTTGAATCTGTACTCTTACATGTAGGTACAAGCATAGGCATCTAGACTCCCTGTCTTTTAGCTCAGCACCCCTAAAATCTGTGATTACCTCTCCTGTCCTGGCTGAAGTAAAGTATCATACTATTTCCTTCAAAATCCTCTTCTTACTAATGAAAAATATTTGAAGCTTGTTACATTACATATTGTCCTTGCATTTAGTCAGAAAGAGCCTTAGGCACATAGAGGTTATATAGGTTATATAGCCATAAAGCAGCAATAATTGGTATTAGTGCAGTTCTCCACACACAGCTATTTCAGATTTGTCCCATCATGGGTGGATTTCCTCATCCTTATACTCTTTGTTCTAGTGTAATCACAAAATAAAATATATTATTGAGGCATCTCAGGGTGCCAGTGGCTGCCTTATGCCAGTCTATTTAAAAGAACACATGTATGAATGTATGTCAAGTCAAGTCACCTTTATTTGTATAGCGCTTTATACAATACTGATTGTGTCAAAGCAGCTTTATAGTGTCAAGCAGGAAGATAGTTTGTCAATAATGCAAGAAGACAATAACAAAGAGTAATTTTTCCAGCTAAAGTCAGTTCATTGATGATTCAGTAATGTCATCATCCAGTTCAGCTCTCTTCCAATAGTGTGCTATCAGTCAGTCAAGCGTCCCCAACTAAGCCAAGCCAAAGGCGACAGTGGCAAAAACTCCATCAGTGACAGAAATGGACCTAAAAAAACCTTGGGAGAAACCAGACTCAGTCGGGGGGCCAGTTCTTCTCTGGCCAGATGAAACCAGCATGGTGTGGTTTAATTCCAGCCTGCAACACAGGTGCAGAGGACTTGTCTGGTGCCCGTGGTCTTCAAGGCGCCGCTGGTCGTCAAGGTGATGAGGTCTTCGCAGGGTATCTGTCTCTGGGGCGCATCTAGTTGACATGGTCTCCGCTGACATTCAGGGCTGTAGAGGTCGTCTCTAGGTGCTGATCCATCATCTGGCCTCGATATGGACTGGATCTGGGTGGCTACGGTGACCATCTGATCTGGATAATGACTGGATCCGTATGGCTACGGTGACCTCGGAATAAGAATGAAAGAGCATAGATATTAGCATAGCATAGATGCCATTCTTCTAACAATGTAACGAGTACATCGGATGTTATGGGAAGTGTTCCCGGTTGAACTAATTAATGCAGCCTAACAATCCTTTAATGGATTTGAATTATAGAAATGTGATAGTGTATTATGTGTATGCCAGGTTGGGCGTTAAATAGGAAAAGGATCTGCCGGCCGCAGTTGATTTTGATATTCTAGGTATTATCAAATGGCCAGAGTTTTGAGATTGCAGCGGACGTGAAGGACTATAATGCAATATGAGCTCTCATTACAGAGCATTCATATGTATGTGTATTTGCATTCTTTGCACAAGTAGGTCAAACAGAAGCAACTGAGGCTCAGAATAATGAATTGAAATTTGCATTTTTCCGGCGAGTTACATCTCTACCACATGTATATCAGTGAAATAGTATGGATAAAATCCCTGAAAATTATGTTAAGGAATGTTTAGAAATTCTTCTCTGTGTGTGTGGAAAACAAACAATTTTCTATAGTGATGTATGAATGCTCTGTAATATAAGATGCTTCTGATCTGTCCCTCATCCACAGACCCTGAGAGCAGCGGGGAAAACATACATGATTTTCTTTGTGCTGGTAATCTTTGTTGGCTCATTCTACCTTGTGAATCTGATCCTGGCTGTGGTGGCCATGGCATATGAGGAACAGAACCAGGCCACTATGGAAGAGGCGGAGCGAAAGGAGGTGGAGTTTAAAGCCATGCTCGAACAGCTGAAGAAACATCAGGAGGATGCGCAGGTCAGGCAATGTTTTAATGCTGATAATAAGGGTCATTTTTCATAATTTGAAGTGTGTTATGGTGTAATGTTTGCCTGATGTAATTTGGTGGTTGCTTTACATTTCATGTTTCATTTCTAATTGTGGAATTTTTATATTTCAAATTTGATTTTGTTACTACGATCAAAACCGAATCAGAGTAATTTAGATTAATGAATGATTGATACATTTTGTGACGGCAGGCAAACGCCATGGCGACATCGGCGGGGACGGTGTCTGAGGATGTGGTGGAGGATGATGGTGATGGAGGTGGGAACTTGTCCTGCAGCTCATCTGAGATGTCTAAACTCAGCTCTAAGAGTGCTAAAGAACGACGCAACCGCAAGAAGAAGTGGCGGCAGAAAGAGCAGGACAAGGAGAAAGGGGACAGTGAGAAGTTTGTCAAATCAGAATCGGATGATGGAAGCAGGAGGAGCAGATTCCGTTTCACTGACAACCGCTTAGGACGTAGGAGTTCTATAATGAACCAGGTAAAGAATGACTTGTTTTTTTTTTTTTGTACAAAACAAGGTCTTAAAAACAAACAAATGGTCTGTGAAAGACAAATGGCATAGAAAAATATTCAGACAACTGTTTTATTTATTTTATAACTAATAACTTCTATTATATTACATTTTTGTGTCCTTGTCACCATCATTTTTTATTTGATATACAAAAATTAGATATAATTAATATGAAAAATTAATTGAACAATTAATAATAAAATTAATGAAAATAAATACAGATATATAAATAAACTGTACCAGGAAAAACTGTAACAAGTTTGTAGTTGGTGATTAACTTAGTTATCAAACATTCATGAAAAATATTTGCTTGGTCATTTTATTCTTAAAATAACTTTGTTAGAATTGTGAAAAAGCAGTTTTTGTACTGTTTTTATATTTCTTTCATATACTGTTTCATATTTATTTTTAAGATCTTTTAGGTGGGAAAAGCCAAAAAAAAATAAAAATACACCCATTTCGTGGCCCTGTTGCATTTAAGAAGTAATTGAAAACGTTCCTAATGTCTGTGCCTAATGTCCAACATTTGACTGTCAAGAGCAGAGTGTGTAAAACCAAAGATGTCAACTTTTCAATCTCTCTGTCTTTCCTGCCTCCAGTCTCTGCTCAGCATCCCAGGCTCACCATTCCCTTCAAGACGCAACAGTAAGAGCAGCATCTTCAGCCGCTGTAAGGACGGAGGCTCGGAGAACGAGTTTGCAGATGATGAGCACAGCACGGTTGAGGAGTACGACGAGCGGCGCGATTCGTTCTTAAGCCCCCAACGTCGCAGCAGCTACACTGGATACTATGGCAAGCGCAACAGCACTGTGGATTGCAATGGAGTGGTCTCTCTCATCGGGCCGGGGCCTGGCGGACGCCTACTGCCTGAGGTGATAATAGATAAGGCAGCCACTGACGACAGCGTAAGAAAGTTTAAGAGTAGATCAGTCTAGGCATGGGCATTATCCTGAACCTTGGCTCTCTCTCTGTTTGGCTCTTTTTCTCTTTCTGATGCATTTGTGAAATTGTTATTTTGACTTTACTCTAAAATTAGCTCTCTTTCAGTTGAGGACTGCTTTCAAAGCCTGTGTGATATGCTGCCCTCCTACGCCAGTTTGAAATTAGTGAACAAGCTGCTAACTATATATAGTCCTCAGTATTTGAACCACTAAGATTTATGAAACTGAGTTTTCATATACTACCATTCAAACGTTTGGGGTTGGAAAGATTTTTTTATGTTTATGTTAAGTCAAACAGTAATACTGTGAAATATTATAATATTTTAAATAATTGTTTTCTATTTTAATGTATTGCCTGCAATGGCAAAACTGAATTTTCAGCAGCATTCAGTGTCATATGATCCTTCAGAAATCATTCTAATATGCTGATTTGGTGCATTAAAACATTTTTTATTATCGATGTTGAAAATGGTTGTGCTGCTTAGTATCTTTATGGAAGCGATTCTTTGATGACTGGAAAGTTAAATAGAACAGCATTTATTTGAAATAGAAATCTTTTGTAGCATTATAAATGTCTTTAATTTTCCCTTTTGATCAATATAATGCATCTTTGCTGAATAAAAGTATTAATTTCTTTTAAAAAAATCTTACTGACCCCAACATTTTTAATGGTAATGTATGTCTTAGTAGTAGAAATTAGCATCTCATTACACATTCACCCCACAAGCAAAATCTTTCTTCATTATTTATTTAATTATTTTTTAACATATGTGTCAACTTAATATCCTTTGTAATTGTATTTCATTTTATATTCATGTAAATGTGAATTAACCATGAAGTGATTCCGCTTCCACCCTCCAGCCTTCAGTTCTCTTTTCATATTTTCTCTTTTTTTTTTTTTTTGTACATGTTAGTTAGCATAGTAGTCTGCTAGCTTAATGAATCCTATAGAGGTCTGGTACAGCTTCATATCTTCAGCATGATGTTAATGGATCATGATACTTATTCTTTTCCTCTCTTGACTTCTTTGACTGAATGCATGCTGATGCATGCTGACTGGATCTCCTAAAATCTGGAGATGCAGGGGCTTCAGATGAGAGGAGGAGGGGAGCAGAGGACAATGGTAGATTTATAATATGATAAACTTGAATAAGTTACTAATTCATAGCTTTTCCAGCATTGGATATTTTATAAAACATAAACAAAAAACATAGCTGGCTGTTTCAATTGGCCAAACGAGTGAACATTTTGATAACATCGCATGTTAATCACATGCTTATGTTAGGAATATGTATCGCCGAATGCTAATGACAAATACCCATGAATCTCCACCCTACCTTCTCTATTGTGAGAGCCCAGCATGTTTCCGCTTTAATGCATTCAAATTAAAAATGGTTTCTTTGGGCAAAATATGTGGAAAAAAAATCTTCTCCTAACCAACCTTTCTTTAACTAGCACTGTGATGCAGATATTTTTTCCCCCCAGTCATTGGCTGCAATGTTGTGATGGTAATGTTTAACCTCAATGTTGATCTCTTGACAGCCAACCACTGATCTTGAAATTAAGAAGAAGCTCTCAGGCTCTCTAATGGTTTCCGTAGAGCAGCTTAACACATCATTCGGGCGCAAGGAGCGAGCCAACAGTGTCATGAGTGCAGTAACAAACACATTGGTTGAGGGTATGTCCATATTTTGTAACCTAAGAAATGTATTTCTTCTTCTTCAAAAAAAATAAGAGGAAATCTGTTACCATGGTTACCATACTTTTTTCACTTCCAGAATTGGAAGAGTCTCAGAGGAATTGTCCACCATTTTGGTACAAATTTGTTGTAACCTAAGAAATGTATTTCTTCTTCTTCTTCAAAAAATAAGAGGAAATCTGTTACCATGGTTACCATACTTTTTTCACTTCCAGAATTGGAAGAGTCTCAGAGGAATTGTCCACCATTTTGGTACAAATTTGCCAACAAGTTTCTTATCTGGGAGTGCGGCCCTGTTTGGATGAGGGTTAAGGAGATTGTGAACCTGATTGTGATGGACCCTTTTGTAGACTTGTCTATCACCATTTGTATTGTGCTGAATACTCTCTTCATGGCCATGGAGCATTACCCTATGACGGAGAATTTTGAGCATGTGCTGTCTGTCGGAAACCTGGTAAGGATTCTACTTAGCCCCTCCAGAAAACCTTATTCTTTTTTTCCCCCAAGAGTCTTTGAATTAAAATTCTGAATTAAAATAATTCTTTAGTTTAGTTGCTTGATAAAACCGTGCCCCTCCCCCACGGCTTATATTTTTGTAGTCTCTGCAGGGACGTTGTTGGAACACTCAAAGCCATTTTTATGCCTGGCGTAGAGACCGTGCTAAGCTACTGGCTGAGTGTGGTGGTGCAGAGCCAGCATAAATATTTCATGTAGCCTAATCGATGAGCAGCTCTAAAATGGTGGCGTTTTCACAGTTCTAGGAGCTTGATGTTTAATGCTTGTAAAATTATAAACATTGCAGAGAAGAACAGATTATCTTTCCCACTTATGAACCAAATTGCTTTTTATATTATATTGCCAAGTGATACCAAGACCGTTAGGAGTCATAAATCCACTCTGTCAGTGCAGTGACATACACCAACCACAAATCATGATTTTCTAAGTCACGTGACCTGCCTTGTGGAGTAAATCATGTGCGTGCAATAGTGAGGCCTCTCAATGAAATTTCAGCTTTGCTGACATGGTAATATGATGATGCAAGTATTCCAACTTCAGTACACCTGTGAGCGCTCTGTTGTCACGGTAGCGGGGGCAAACTGGGACGGAGCAGGTTGTGGCTGTGCAGGTGGCAGCGTGACTCGTGTTCGCTGGCTGTGCAGACACGCGGCAGACCTCCTGGAGTCGAGGCCACCTTGTACCCTCCCCCAGTTCACACACCTTTAGGGTGATTAACTGCACCCTTCAGCTGTGACAGCAGGATGATCTGTTTAGCACTTTGAACGTCACAGAGTCTTGTGGCAATTTGTCAGGGAGTTATTGTAAATGTGTAGGCCATGATTTGGTTGCTTCTAGGTGTCATGCAATGTCAGGAAAGAGCTGGTGTGTTATAGATAAAATGCAAGTCATAACTGCGCTGCTTATGTGTCTTTTATCAGTTGGTTGATATCGGATTGCTTTTATAAATTAGTCTGGCTTGTTAAATTGAGATTTTTTTTATTGAACAAAGCACACAATAAAGCAACATTACATAGTAGCTTATACAAAGGAAAGAACCAATGACACACATACGTACACGTACAAAAGAAAAAGAAATGACAACAAAAATATATTGATATATTTTTCTTGTAATGTTATGGAGGGAAAAAATCAAATAAGTCTGTCTCAGAGTGGTATGTTTGTCACCAATCTGTGTGACTTTTATTTTCTTTCTTCCAGGTGTTTACTGGTATCTTCACTGCCGAAATGTTTGCCAAACTGGTTGCAATGGACCCATACTACTATTTCCAGGAAGGCTGGAATATTTTTGATGGCTTTATCGTGAGCTTGAGTTTAATGGAGTTGGGCTTGGCCGATGTAGAAGGTCTTTCTGTGCTGAGATCATTCCGATTGGTAAACATTTTTATTGCTTCAGATCTTTGATGTGTGTGCATGTGCTATTGCATTGTTTAAGAAATAATGTGAATCAGGGAACAAATTCAGTGGTTAAAGTTGGCATGAAATGGAAAATGACCCTGTTTTTTAATTGCATCTTATTGTGAACGATTCATCAGTGCATATGTTTTATTCATACGTATGTTTTATTCAATCAACAACTGATCCCTGCCCTACATTTTTGTTTTTGAATAAGCCGTTTCACTCGAATGTACATCACAATACAGTGTAAAATATTTTTTGCTACTTCCGTTACATTGCAACTTTAATGCTTATTTAAACAAATTTTGAGTGCCATGCTCTTAGTGTTGTCAACCGCACTGTATGAATGCATATACAATATGTCATTTATGACATTTCCATTATTTTGTCATCATTTGATTAATTTCTGCTTCCAGTACCAATAAAAAAGCATAAACACAGATATCAAATAAAATTCTGTTTAGCACCTTCTTTCTGCGGGCGGTAATAGCACAACGTTAATTGCATCAGGCAGATCGTGAGTATAATAAACTTAATTTACATAGAAAGGAGGTGTGTTTGAAAAGAATGACCGTTATTTTATTTTAATACAGCAAAATTATTTTAAAGCATTCAGAGTCTGGTTAAACTGGATTGTGGGTGGTTAGTGTATAAGACATAATAAGTGGCATAACTCTTTTTTTTGTTTTCAATAGCACACATTCGAAGAATAATATTGAATGTTCATGGTACTGAATGTTCATGTTTTAATTCTACTTGTGCTCCCTTTTAACAGCTGAGAGTTTTTAAACTGGCTAAGTCATGGCCCACCCTCAACATGCTGATAAAGATCATCGGTAACTCAGTGGGAGCTTTGGGGAACCTGACCCTGGTGTTGGCCATCATCGTCTTCATCTTCGCCGTGGTGGGCATGCAGTTGTTTGGGAAGAGCTACAAGGACTGTGTGTGTAAGATCGCTGAAGATTGTGAGCTGCCCCGCTGGCACATGAATGACTTCTTTCACTCATTCTTAATCGTGTTCCGGGTGTTATGTGGAGAGTGGATTGAGACCATGTGGGACTGTATGGAGGTGGCTGGACAGGGAATGTGTCTCATCGTCTTCATGATGGTCATGGTCATAGGAAACTTGGTGGTAAGTGTTCTTTAGATGCAGAAAATGCATTTTTGTCATGGAATTTGAGCTAAGTTGTACTGAAAACTGCTGAAATGGAGATAAACTCAAGATTTAGGTTTCTATCCATCTGTTGAAAGTTCAGGTAACCAAAGCTTAAAAGATCCAAAAAGGTTATAAAAGTGGGTTATATTAATCCAAATGAATCGAACAGTTTAATCCAAGTCAAGTGAAGAGATACAATCGCTTCATATGATTAACATTCAGTTTAGGCTTTTATTCACAATTAAACACAAATACATTGAAACATACACATTAAAACACACCTTTATGCTTGCCTGGTGTTTTCTTTCTCTTCATCTGAATTAATGTATGGTTGCATGTTATATGTACTGTAGATGTGTGTATCTATATTATTTATATTACATTATTATATTTGCGTTATTCTGTCTGACCTAAGATGAACCAAATAAAAGCAAAAAAACACCCCTTAGATTAAAATGAAATTCTCTTTATGATGCCTTTATAACCTTTTGGGGTCTTTTAAGCTTTGGTTACTTGAACTTTCAATGGAGGGAGGAATCTCTCAGGTTTCATAAAAAAATATATTAATTTGAAATCTTTTGGGTTTGGGACCACGTGAAAGTGAGTAAATGATGACAGAGTTTAAATTTTTGGGTGAACTATCACTTTAAAAATAAAAATTGTATCAGTATGCCTGAGTATATGATGCATAAAATGCCTCCAAAAGCAGCTGTCTTGATAATTTGAGGCTAAGTTATATTACTTTTCTCTCACACTGATTACAATTCAATATATTAAAAGGATAGTTAATCCAAAAATTACCCAAAATTTTGTCATTATTTACTAACCTTCTTGTTGAATCAAACCCCATAAGACAACATAATTTTTATTGAAACCTTAGAGGTTTCTATCCCTCTATTGAAAGTCCAGGTAACCAAAACTTAAAAGATCCAAAAAGGTTATAAAGGTGGGTTATATTAATCCATATGAATCGAGTAGTTTAATCTAAGTCATGTTAAGAGATACGATCGCTTTATATAATTAGTATTTAATTTAGGCTTTAATTCACATTTAAACACACATACACAGACTTTGACAGAATTTCCTTTTTGAAGGATTCTCTTTATGATGACTTTATAACCTTGTTGGTTCTTTCAAGCTTTGGTTAAAATAACTAAAATTAACTTTTTAATTTGAGGTCTTTTGGGTTTGAGAACACATGAAGGTGAATAAATGATGAACATTTTTTTTTTGGGGTGAACCATCACTTTAAAAATTGTGCCTATGTAAATGATGCATTAAATGTCTCCAAAGGCAGCTGACTAGGTTTTGAACTGATTTTAATTTGAGACTAAGTTTATATTACTTTTCTCTCACACTGATCAGGTCTTGAATCTGTTCCTTGCCTTGCTGCTGAGCTCATTCAGCGCAGACAACTTGGCAGCTTCTGATGATGATGGTGAGATGAACAACCTGCAGATTTCAGTTATTCGCATTAAGAAGGGAATTGCCTGGGTGAAGGTCAAAGTTCGAGAACTGGTCAACAACATCCTCGGGAGGAAGGCCACAGATGAGGCCAAGCCGCTAGATGACATGTACGACCGGAAGCTGAACTGTATTGCCAATCACACAGGCGTGGACATCAGCCGTGACCTGGACTATCAGAAAAATGGCAACGGAACCACCAGTGGTATTGGCAGTAGCGTGGGCAAGTACATGATTGATGACGACCACATGTCCTTCATCCACAACCCCAACCTGACCGTATGCGTGCCCATCGCCGTGGGCGAGTCAGACTTTGAGAATCTCAACACAGAAGATTTCAGTAGCGAGTCTGAAGCTGAGGGCAGCAAAGAAGTGAGTATGCAGAAGAGCTGATGCTGTGATGCTTTTAGGCTTTGACCTAGTTGCTAATGGGTGAAATGTAATACCCTGTGGTTATTGATTTGGCCTTAGGAGTAAATGCTCATTCTAAACTGAGGTATTTGTTAATTTTTGACCATGATATTGATATATATGAAGTAAAGTGCAGTGTATTGTTTTAAAATGATGTTCAAACGTGTGTAGGCCATTTAGAGCACTGTATTGTGAAACATGAATACAGAGGCTTGTCATTTCATTTTTAGAGCTAGAGTGTGTCATAGCAAAGCAAAACAGAATTGCAAAAATAGTGATGAGGTTCAAACTGGTTTACAAACTCCTTTTCTTGTCTGCCATTGGTCTGGCAAACATATAGTCCAGTACTAAACTCGTGCTATTTATTGTTCTGTTTGAGCATCCTGAGTTTGTGTTTTAATAGTGCAGTTACAATTTTTGCGTTGAACATTGTTTTTGCTTTGCTATTTTAATTTTTTAACATCAAGAAATGACACTTGTGACCTCTCACTTCTGAATTAGTTGGATGACATCAGCTCTTCAGAAGGCAGCACTATAGATATTAAACCAGAGGTAGAGGAAGCGGTGGTGGTGGAGGCAGTAGAGGAATATGTTGACCCTGAAGCTTGCTGGACTGAAGGTAAAAGGGCTCATAGATTTCTCTTTGCAGATGTAAATTTTTTTTATATAGAAACTGTAATGGATTGTGAGAACAGAAGTATAATGTGTGCCATTTTGCAGCTTGTGTGGCCCGCTACAAGTGTTGTGATGTGCCCATCACGGAGGGCTGGGGTAAGAATTGGTGGTTCCTCCGGAAGACCTGCTATCTCATTGTGGAGCACAACTGGTTTGAAACCATCATCATCTTTATGATCCTCCTCAGTAGTGGAGCATTGGTGAGAATGTACACAAACACACAAATTTCTTCTAGGGACGTACACAAGTACTGTGTTCTATATTTAACTACTTGAGAAGGAAAAAAAGCTACTTAAATATTGCATATTGATTTACTGTAGCTTACTGTAGTTTGGGATTCTAACATGTGGTGTTCTAATTAGGGGTGTAATGATATTCAAACCAAACCGAAAAACCACGATACGTATCGTGGTACTCTCTGTACATGCCGTGGTCTGAAATCAGAAATGCCCATCTCAGTGAGTATCCTAGTAAATGTAGTTGGTTCTTAAGTGAACATGAACAGCTGAGAAAGAAACCAGACACAAACCGTTCGCGACGCAATGTCAAAAGACAATAGAAGCCATTATAATCAGTGATATTGTCTACACAGGATGCGGCACAGCACGACAAATCCCCGAAAGTAAACGGATTCCCCGTTCTATTTCTAGTCCAAGTAACGGCCACGGTGTTGACTACTTCAAGCTGCTGCAGTGTAGATACGGTGTTAAAGTGATCGACACAGAATTCCAATAATCCTGCTGTTGTGCGTTTTTTAATGTTGATCAAAGAAAATAGGACAAAGAAAAAAACAGTCACTCACTACTCTTGAACTTTAAAAAATATATAAAGACTATAGTGTTATTTGATTAGCATAATTTATTAAATTTCTGTTCGCTACCTGAAAATCACTGTTAGACCTGCCTGAAATACACAGTTTCTATTTCTATCTTTGTTGTATAGTAGGCTATTTTGTGCTATTGCTTGTAATTTGATTTGCTCTTATTTTACAACTGACTATTTACTAATCTTTAAAAATATAGCCTATTAAATGTATATTGTTTAAGTTAGTAGTTTTATCAGGTAAATCAGGTAAAATTTTGGTGTCATAACCGCCTGTGTTTTTTTTTCCGTGGCTGGTAAAAAATATTTCTGGCCGGTAAATTTCCTTAAGTCACCGGTCATTGGCAGGTCTGGCAAAAAGTTAGTTTTAGGCCCTGGTTACACCCGTAGTTCTAATATTAAAAACATGCTTGGCAGGGCTGGCAAAAAGTTAGTTTTAGGCCCTGGTTACACCCGTAGTTCTAATATTAAAAACATGCTTGTTTTTTGTACTTAAAATAAAAAAATAAATAGTACATCGGTGGCAAATTATTTTCATTATGTTTTGGATTCTGCCTGATCATTGCATTAATGTTCATGTGAGGTATATATAATGTGAGGTTCAAGCAGGCATTGCCTCATTGTAGAGGCCTGGCGCCAGAGCTGCACTGCTGGGTGATGTGATTAATGGACTGGACTATTCATCCAGTTGGATCTATTTCTGGCACTGGAAATGTCCCTGGCTTTAGCACTGCTAATGTTGCCAAAAAAGGAATGTAATAGAATCAGGGATCTTGCCTTATACAATTGCTTTTTGAAAGCTGACTCTGTTTTTAACTTAATTATTGCACCAAGAAGTAGCCTTCTGTTCAGTTGTTTCCCCAGATATTGTTGTGCAATGATAATAATAATAATAATATCACTATTATTATTATTATTATTATTAATCTGTGTTTTTATATTTAAACTGAAATATTACAGCATACTCTTCTTTAGTTTTTGAATTGAAATGAAACCCACTGAGAGGTATTGTCAGCAGCGGATAGTACTTGTTGTGTTGATGCAACCATATGTAATCCGCTGCAGGCTTTTGAGGATGTGTACATTGAACAGAGAAAGACAATCCGTATCATTCTGGAGTATGCTGACAAGGTCTTTACCTACATCTTCATATTGGAGATGTTATTGAAGTGGGTGGCCTACGGTTTTGTGAAGTACTTCACCAACGCCTGGTGCTGGCTGGACTTCTTCATTGTTGACGTAAGTCTACTATTTCATTTGTGCTATGTTTGTTGTCAGTTTTTATAAATGCCCTTGACATACACATTTTGTTAATGGGTTCCATCCTGCCAAAAGCAATATCTGACTAGTGTTAAATGGTATCATAACCTGAATCAGAACATATTTCCTTTCTAATATGAAGCTATGTGGAGCAAGATTTTGGGCCAATGAGGCATCAGTGCGTGTGGAGCCAAGCAGCATGACATGACACATGTATGGCCGAACATGAAAGGGATTTGATGTTTTGTTGATTTGAAAGTCACTTTATTGTGTTGAGCCTAGTTAAGAAAGGGTTAGCTCAAGGCTTTTGTTGCCTGCTAGTAGAAGTTAATGAAGACTCTGATTGATGAGTTGCATGGTTCTCATATCAGTCAATAGATTTGAACACGTCTGTAAAATTCTATGATAATTGTAATTCAAGCATTTTTGCACAGGAGAGCAGTGGAATTATCCTGGACTAGGACAAAAACAGTATAAGTGTCAGTAGCCAGACCAGAACAATAAATTATCTAATGCTCAACATGGCAACAGAAAGTCTCGCCTTTCAGTTAAAAGAGCCAATTGCCTCTTTGATAGTGTTAGATTCATCTAGAACAAACATGAACTGAACCAGCCTGAAAATGCTTGATTTGCTTAAAGGGGTCATATGATGCGATTTCAATTTTTCCTTTCTCTTTGGAGTGTTACAAGCTCTTGGTGCATAAAGAAGATCTGTAAAGTTGCAAAGACTAAAGTCTCAAATCCAAAGAGATATTCTTTATAAAAGTTAAGAGTCAGCCACGCCTACCTAAAACGGCTCGTTCTAACACGGCCCCACATATCTACGTCGCTATGTGGGAAGATTTGCATAACGCCGCCCAAATGTTCATGCAAAGAAAGAAGGCGTGACTTTTATTCTTGCTGCAGTTTTGTTGTTGCCGCCGCCATGTCGTAAAGACGCTGTGTGCTTCGTTGTGAAAGCGAAACTACTTTGTTTGG
>NW_015544165.1:2050065-2084705 GCF_001515605.1 Sinocyclocheilus anshuiensis
ATAGAGGAGAAACAATAATGTACAGTATGTGGAAAATAATGTGTTTTTTGAACCTTAAACCGCATAAACACATTTCATTACACCAAATACACAAAATAATGTTCTTTTTAGCAGCATCATATGACCCCTTTAACATGATTTCAGCTAACAAAGCTAAATTTACTAAACAAAATTGTCAGATTTTTTTTGCTGATTCAAAAAGTCTTGACAAACAGCTTTGGATATTTGTCTTTTCCCATTCAAGTAGATAGGAGCTGTGTATCTTTTATCTATATAGAAATTAGCTGCAAATAGGCGTTACCAAGATGGCCGCCGAGAGACCTGACAGAGTCAGGGACTGTAGGAGCTTTGTTTAAACTGATAAAATAAATTCTTTGGCATTTCAGACATCAGAGACAGTATAAACTCTGCATGTTCATAGACCTGACAATACTGGTTGTCTTGTCTAATAAAGGTTAGTTTTAAAGATGACTTAAAAATAGCTGAAAACCAGTGGAGTAGTTTCTTTGAGCTGTCAGTTAAAAAGGAAAATGTTGTAGAAGAGAAGAAAAGACAAATATCTGCCCACCATCCTGTTTCTATGCAGATGTTTCAAGGCCATAAACAGGATGGTTCCCTTTGCAACAAGATGTGAATGTTTTGGGCAGAAAAGAGTCAAATATGATCTTTCAAACGAAGAGTAAAGCTGTGTGTTGTTATGCAGGGGTGAAGCTTGAAGGAAAAATGTTGTGCTTATCTTGAATATAAATGCTTATGTAATATATATTCGTTGTGTCTAAATCGTGTTATTTCATAAGATTACATCATCTCTTTAAGATCTATCACCCGTGCATAGCCTTGCAAAAATGCTAGATTTCTGTGTGACCCTGAGATGCTTGAATATCTGCTATCAAGAATGATAAACTGGCGTTGAAAATCACCAGTATTGTGCAAATAATTGTACTTTTCTTGTCTTCCCCCTTTGTATGCGATTAATAGTGAGTTCCTTTAGCAAAATGACGAAGGCCATGTTCTCCATTATATGGTTTAAGTGTTGGAATGGAAACAACTAGCCAGAATCAGTCTATCAATAACAATGATTATTGATCTAAGATATTCAAGCATATCTCATTCTAAATGAACCTTGTTTCTAATTCTTGTACATGTGTATGATGTCTATACTGTGTGACCAATACGATATGTGTGGCCTCTGACTGGTTTCATTTTCTGCCCTGCCCTTATTGTGGGAGACTCACCAAGTGTAACATGCATTTTAGAGGCCATTAAAAGTTATGAGTGCAATCAGTTATTCCATAAACATAGAATATTATATATTCTATAACAAATAACTGACGCTAATGTAGTTTTAAATTATGAATCAAAGTATTTGATGAAAATGTTAAGTTGTTTATGTGTCTAAAATGCTCACACTTGGACTCCAAACTAAGGGATTCAGAGGAATGTCATGTGGATGTGCTTTTCTCATGATATGTGGAGGACATGTTACAATTGCAGTGACCATGTCAAGATACAAATTGATTGTATGTGTGTTCTGACCTTGTTCCTGAACTAACCACCTTTTAGCAGAACTTGTACACCCAATACTGTTTAATGAGCTGCTGTGGGATATTTTTAATGCATACACAGTCTATTTGATGTTCTTTAATGTTATGCTATATTTCCTTAAATGTGATCGAAAGTTAATCTCCTTTTACCAACAGTTTATACAAAATTTATACAAACGCTCCCAAAAGTTGTATATATATATAAATATATTGTTTAGCACTATATAACAAGAAATTTCTACATATTGACAAAGAATTAAATATAAAATCTATTTATTTACACTAAAGCCTGATTCCTCATTCATAGCTGATGCTGTATTCCATTCCAACTCAGAAACTCTTGAGTTTCTTGCTTGCAAAAGTTAAAAAGAACTTGGTTACAAAAGATTTCGATTTCAAATAAATTCTGTTCTTTTTAACTTTCTATTGACCAAAGATTCCTGAAAAAATATACTATGATTTCCACAAAAATAATAAGTAGCACAACCGTTTTCAACAGTGATGATAATGAGAAATGTTTCTTGAGCTCCAAATCAGTATATTAGAAAGATTTCTGAGCACCCTAGTAATGGCTGCTGAACATTTGTCTTTTCCATCACTTTAACAAATTAGATTTATATAAAAATGTTAAATAAATTGTAAATTAAAATTTACATTTTAATAATATTTCACAATATTACCGTTTTTACTATATTTTTGATCAAATAAATGCAGCCTAGTTGAGTATAAGACACTTCTTTCGAAAATATTGAATAAAGACCCCACACTTTTGAATAGTTGTGTACAGGGAGATGTACACAATTTGATACTTTTTATCAAATTAAATGTGTAAATAAATCAGTCAAAGTTCTTACATGAGGGTAAAATTTGTTTGCAAAACATGGTAAATCATGAAAATTGATGAATTATCTGATGATAATTTTACATGTACAGTATCATTGTTTATCCTCCACAGTTTGGTTAATATTTGGTTAAATCCATAGATTTCCTGTGGATCAAATGATGGAGCATGACATGAGCAACCTCAACGCCATAGGTTAGGTTTACATGGAATGCATTAACTGATAAAATGTATTCCTTGAATGCAAGTTGCTTTCGAAAAATGCATCTAACAAATGCATAACTGTATCTTATTTATACATCATCTCATTGTCAGGCAATGAATGATTTTTGTTCAGAGATTTTAAGATATCATGTAGGAATATTCCACATCTGCCTTTGAATGGAATGCAGCATAACACACAGTCTGACCAGCAACTGACTAAGGAGTCATCCCACAGCTTAAAAAAAAGAAAAAAATCTAATTTGTGAGTGTGCTCTGACCACAGTCCATACCCACCCTTTGTCCATCAACCCCTACTCCTCAGCCCTAATCGAGGCTGATGGGAGCTATAGTCCTTCATGACTATTCCCCGGGGTGCTGGACTAACACTTGTGCTAGTTGGGAATAACTCCATATCCCAAGATGGATCAAAAGTTCATTCCTCCCTCCCCCACTCACACCTGCTCTTCCCTTCCGTGAGGTAGTGCTGAGATGTGTTGATGTTGAGGACATGCAGCAGACGGTGAGTTGTCCTCCTGACTAGTCTGTGCTCTGTTCCTCCACTGTTCTTTGCTTTTGCTTTTATGGGTGTGATGCTCAGAGGGCTTTCACAAGGGGCCTGCATCATATCTAGCATGTTTGTGTGCTCATGTATGTTTATATACTGTATATGTTCCATTAGTTCCTATAGTCTGTCATACTATATATCTGTGCCATTAGCCATACAGCTTATTATTTGACTATGCTCATATTTCGAGTTTTATATTTATATATATATATATATATATATATTAAGGGAGTGTGTAAGTTATGATCCATTCCAATAAAAATATTTAATAATATATAAAATATTATTTTATAATGTTTTATTATCTTAAATTTATTTGGGGAAAATCACTTAACCAAAATATCTAAAGAATGATATGAGTGAGAGACATCAGCCATTTTTGATTGTTTTGAAACTATTCAATATCAGTTGACTTTTTTTTTTTTTCCTGTCTTCATTTGGTCACAGCCACACATCTCATTGACCTTGCCTTGCAGAGCGAGAGTGCTGGCAGATGAAGAAAGCTTACACTGAGGGGCCATCTCAGCCGGCTCAGGGGGCCCCGGGGCCCTCCATAAAGGGGCGCTTGTGGGTTCTGACTGAGGCTAAAGGTGACAATTACCCCCAAAGATCACATGATCTGTAGATGAAGGAGAAAGCTTTATTACACAGTATCTTCTAAAAAGTACTCATGTTGTGAAGAGTTACAATATTTTATAAAACTCTCAAGAAATCTATTTTGAGATAAAAATGACAGTTTTTATTACTATTTTTAAATATGTGAAACAAAAATGTAGTTCATTTTAATTGATGCCAGCAAATCAACTCTGTGCAGAGATTATTGGTGCGTACTGGTGCCCTTGTGGGTCATACCTTTTGAAGACTGCCAGTAATTCTTAGCTTGTGGTTTCTAAGATGTCAGCTAGCATAGTTTCAAAATAAAGCAAAGCAATATGATAGCCATTCAGAATAAAGCTTTCACCTTTAATAGAACCCCCTCTGTGAGTTGGATAGCTTTCGGTGTTGTGGACTTTTACTGTGTTTTTACCAAGTCTTCGTCAGTGGTTGGTTGGAGGTGTACAGGTCTGTTTGTATACCTTTTCATAGGGGTGCTCAAGCCTGGTGTCCCAATGCCACTGCCTGTTTATTGGCATTTTTGTTCCTGAACAATTAGGCTACAAGCCTTTTTTGATGTTCTTGTTTGCACCAATCCTTTGCATCGAGACCTTTGACGCATGCAATATAATAGTGGTGCTCCGATCAGGATTTTTGAGGCCGATCGCCGATCAGAGAAAGCAGTATCTGCCGATCCGATCACCGATACCGATCTTTTTAAAGCCTTCTTTTTATCATGTAGAATTATTTATAGTGATGATCCAATCAAGATTTTTAGACATTTTTTCAGGGCCTGAATTTCATTTTTTAAAATTAATTCCTATCTTTTTTTTTTTTTTTTCATTTGAGGGGTGGAGGGGGGCATTTTTTTGACATTTTTCAAAAATATATATTTAGCTCACTTAAATGTTTGATCATGCACTGTATTTTTGTTTTTACAATTGTGTAATTGTTGCACAATAGCTTACACAGTGCAAGCCTGATTTTGTGAGCTGTATGTGAAGTTCACACATACTCCGTTTGCAGTGCGCATGTAGTTCATGTGTGGTACAGAAGCAGCACGGACTGTGCCTTTCACACAGGAGTCTGCTCCTGATCTGTGGCTGTTTACCACAAACACAACATTCATCCATAATTTAGATTTTAAATCCAAACATTGTTACTTAAAATGCTTTTTCAACATTGTGATTCTTTTTTTACACAGTACAGTAATACAATCTTTCATCAATTATTCAATGCTTTTTACTTTTGCATTTACTTTAAGTTTTAAGATTTATATATGAAGTTGCTAAAGCAAAACAATTAAACTATCTTATGTTACAATTAAACTTTCTTATGTTATCACAAACATTCTAAATTAAAACTTGCCACTGACAGAAACAGTCAGCTCTACTGCCTTTTCTTTTGCATTAAAATCTTTATTACAAGCAATCTTGCGGTTCATAAGGAACTTTAATTAAGAACTTTAAAATTATTGCCTTGTTTATCTAAAAGTGCTTTTTTTCCTTTAAACCTAGCCAAAAAGCCATAGCCTATGTGTTGACTGTGAATCACAGTAGACTTTAATTATATGCATCTATGGTGTAATTACTACATTTTTGTGTCAATGCATGTTCATATTTACCGCAAACAATGCGCTGTTACTTTAATTCAGCGCGTGCAGCGCAGTAAAAATAGACTCGGTGCGGAAACGATCTTTGCACTGCTGCAGATGCACCGCTCCTAAACGCACTGCCAGACCGCAACCGTGTGTGCAGTGTGAACACTAATTTGTTAACATGAGCACGGAAAAAATACGCACCACATTTGCACTGCAAACAAAGTAATGTGAACCTGGCGTTATGTGTGTGCACTGCGAGTGTGCATGAGTGCACGCCCGGTCTCCAGGAAAGTGCGCGAGCGTTGAATGGTTTAAACACTGGCAAGAATTAAAAAGAAAAAAATCTATTTTATAAACTTTATTTTTTCATAAACTTTAGTGACGATGCGATACTGCCTCGATAGTGCAAGTGGCAATTCTTGTCAACTGCAGCGTGCAGACTCCATGTGATTTGAAGCCATTGGCATTCTGTGAGAGAAAGAGAGCGTGCGCGGTGATTCACGCTGTTTGTGAAATTATGTCTCAGAAACTTTTTCAAATGACTTTGTTTTGTTTTGTTTTGTTTATTTATATAGCACAATACAGCAACAGTCGTTGACCATTGTGCTGTACAAGAAATTATAAAATCAAATTAATAAAACACCAATCAAAACAATAAAACAACATAAAAGTCATATGGTACAGGAGGTAGTACATACAGAGGACAACAGAGACATGCTCAGGACGACTCACATGTTAAAATGTTTATAAGTTATTTAATGAAGAAATATGAATTGTACTATGGAAGCATATAGGTAGCGAAATTCAATTTAAAATGCAATATGCAAAATGGCAATGCAATATTCAAAATGGCAACGCAATATTCAAAATGGCATTGTATTTCTGTATTTAAATTTACATTTTCCATTACCCATACGTGCAAAGTTTGGTGCAAAAGTAAAATGAAAATTAAATTATATAATTTACATTTGCCATTTCCAACAGTAGTCTTAATATGTAAATTGCATGCAAATTTTAACGCTTTATAAGTTGCGAAATTAAAATGAAAATGTATAACACAAATTGATTTGATATGTGTAACATGTCCAAGCAGAAATGGTAGCAAAATGATAATTTAAATGCTATTTGTCCTAAATGCATTTAGACTAACAGTTAGAACACTTAGGATTGCATTTTCATTATTACGCTGTGGGATATTTGTAGCAAAATTCAATTTGAAAATGCATTCTCGAGCCAAACTGCTCTCACGGCAGGCGCGTCATCAGCTTGAGATCGGTTTGATGAGATCGGCCTTTTTAGAGACCGCTGATCAATCATCCCAAAGCGATTATCGGCCGATTGTGATTGGTAGCCGATCAATCAGAGCACCCCTACAATATAATCAATACGGTTCTCTAGAGAGCCATTTTGACGGATTTGACCTTTCTGCCCTTTACGCTCAAGTTCGCTTTATCCTTCCAGATAGCATGGAGGGTGTTTACTTTTCCACAATGGATGGCATTTTGAGTAACCAGGGCTTGGGTTCCCACAGAGTGATTTTTGTCCTTTCGGTGCTGTCTAATGTCCATTTACTATCTGCGAACCCCTGATCTCCCCTTCCGCTGTCACATTACTGTGTCAATGTGATGCTCTTTAAACTGTAAAATCAATGTAATTTGCAATTTGGCATACATGTTTACCTGTATTCTTTCTCACAGGTTCCATTAGTTTGTCTGTCTTAAATTTAATGGGATTTAATACCTCAGCCAAGAGCGACATGGAGAGACAATTTTAGAAGGGCGAGGGTAAGGTTCTTGCAGTATGTTGGGATGTTTTTTTTTTAATGCATCTGCAGGGGTCACCTCTATCTTCTCAACCCCCCACATCCCCCTAACGTACTTCATCAGCTGTGCGTTTTGCGCTTCTCTGTCTTCTTTTGTTAGTCTTATGCTTCTCTTTTTCTGTCTCTTTCTTTCAACCAGAAGTTTCTCCACAGGTGTAAGGAAACTCAAAAGGGTTGGTTACCTCCCAAAACTAACAGAGCACAAAATCCTGGGTTTATCCTCTGCCTCTAAACCCCTATCTGTACCTGTAACCAATACTAAACATGAGTCTTTTTCTCTCTCTCTCTCCTTCTTGGGGATATATACATGTATAAATGCAGTGTTATATATGTATATACCCATCTAAACTGTTGTGTATGTGTGTAAACCAACGTTCCAGCAGCTCTAGAGGCCATCACTTCCCTCAAGAGCTTTCTCCCGTCTAACAGTATGGATCCTTTTTTGCTTCTCTGTTTCTGTGTAGGTGTCTATAGTCAGCCTTATAGCTAATGCGCTGGGCTACTCCGAACTAGGGCCCATTAAATCACTCAGGACACTAAGGGCCCTGAGACCCCTCAGAGCATTGTCACGTTTTGAAGGGATGAGGGTAAGATACAAAAAGCTATAGAGCTGATCTCTCTGCATGCCCATTCAGCAGTTACAGCATGCTAGAACTGATCGAACGGCAAATAAAACGAACGGCAAGGACCACCGAAACCATACCGGGGGATTTTTCTTTTAAGACAGCCGCCAATGAAAAGGACTCACCCTTTTCATGCACACCTCTTCCGTACCACATCAATGATCCAGTCATGATGCAGCTGAGATAACTGTGGAAAATAGGATGTGAAACGCATCTCTGTTCCCTGATTTAACTGAAATCGGGTGTATGATTGACTGCTAGTTAAGTAATAGTCAATGTATCAAAGCTGCCTCATTACAAATAATATTTCAAATTGGCCCTGGAGGAAAAAATAGCATGAACAATTATTTACAAAACCAAACGCAACACCATTAGAATCCCTCCTCATTTCACACAGCATTTGATCTGCAATTGGCTGTTCATTTGGCCTGACTCAACTTCTGCTTTTGATGGAGAGCCCCCTTCCTTCCATTTCTCCTCTGTTACACTGACCCTGTCTCTCAGAGAACAACCAGCAGCACAGGACACTTTACCACTGAGGTCCCCACTTCACCCGTACTACGGCATTCTAGATATTCTCTTACCCTGATGACTCAAAGCACATTTAATATAATTGAACCTTTGCTAAGCTCCACCCCTTTGGTTACTGTTTCTCGTTCACTGTGAGTGTTATTAAAATGTAAAAAGTATCTTTTATCTACCAGCTTTCTAAAGAAATGAAATTACACAATGAATTAAGACTTTGAATCAAGGAAAGAGCTAAAATAAATTAAGTAAACATAACTGCACCTATGGTAATGTAAACTCTTTAGTTACTGTGATTTCTAGTACTATGAATCAATATGTAAATTAATTTAAATGAATAATAATCACTTTAAATTAAATTCAGTTGAACATGTTCATTTGGGAATAACACATCATATAATAATATTATATGTAAATAATGACAAATATTTTAAAGAAATTCATATTTTTCTGCAAGGATTCATCAAATTGATTAAAAGTGACTGTAAAGACATTACTAAAATTTCTATTTCAAATAAATGCTGTTCTTTGCAAGTAAAAACAGTGTAACTGTTTTTAACATTGATATTAATAAGAAATGTTTCTTGAGCACCAAATTAGCATATGACACTTAAGACGAGAGTAATGGTTGCTGAATTTGCCTTCACAGGAATAAAATGTTAAAATGTATTTAAATACAAAACCGTTATTTTAAATTGTAATAATATTTTACAATATTACTGTTTTTGCTTTATTTGATCTACAGGTGCATTTCAATAAATTAGAATGTCATGGAAAAGTTCATTTATTTCAGTAATTCAACTCAAATTGTGAAACTCGTGTATTAAATAAATTCAATGCACACAGACTGAAGTAGTTTAAGTCTTTGGTTCTTTTAATTGTGATGATTTTGGCTCACATTTAACAAAAACCCACCAATTCACTATCTCAACAAATTAGAATACTTCATAAGACCAATAAAAACTAATTTGTTGAGATAGTGAATTGGTGGGGTTTTGTTAAATGTGAGCCAAAATCATCACAATTAAAAGAACCAAAGACTTAAACTACTTCAGTCTGTGTGCATTGAATTTATTTAATACACGAGTTTCACAATTTGAGTTGAATTACTGAAATAAATGAACTTTTCCACGACATTCTAATTTATTGAGATGCACCTGTAGATAAATGCAGCCTTGGTGAGAATAAGAGACTTTTCTCAAAAACATTAAAACATTTCACAACCCCAAACTTTTGAACCGTTGTATAATTTCTTTACATTTTCATTTAGAACTATCTAAACATGCATATCTACCATTGACTTTAATTACAAAAGAGCCAAAGCTTGATATCATATAGCAAGAATTGCTAAGGTATAATTGGTCAGTGACATTTTAAGACGTTTTAAGACTTGGCAAAGAGTCAATTGGAAAAGGTGAAAGAAATGGGCTATTTTACTCAAGTCAAAGAGCAAAGTGACAGTTTCACTATAAACAACAAACACCTGTCAGTGCTGAGTGTTTGAACACATGCAGGTCATCCATAGTCATCATCCTAAATTTGGCAAAGATAGGTGCTTTACCCTTTGATGGTTGAACAGTTGCACCTGGTTGTTGTCACTTTCAGTTCTCTTCTCTTACCTGTGGACTGGTTGCCCTGAGCTTCTGTATCCTCTCAACCCCTCCTCACCTCCTCCCTGCCCCTCATCTGCAGCACCGTGCAGCGTCCTCCCTGCCTCCCTCCCTCCATTTCACACTGTTCACTTCAGCCCATTTGGCCCCACGCTGCCCAGCCCAGAGCAGCGTTGAGGAACCAAGCCGCTGGAGGCTCACCTCACCCCTCTTTGCTTGTCTAGGATCTGCACATGGGACTGTAAAAAAGAGAAACCCTGAGTGTGAGAGGGAGATATTTGCTAAGCTTCTGTATCTCTCTGTATTTTCCAGCTGGTTTCCAGTTGAAGCCTTTATCAATGTGGAGTGGGTGGCTTCTTTTAGTTTTGATTAGTTAGGACATTTAGAATAGTTACTAGTCAGTGGTTTGCAAGTTGTCAACACAGAAGCTTTGGAGATGTGCAAGACCATGGAAGTGAGAGGTTTGTGTAGATTTTACTTCCAAACAGAGTGAAGCGTAAAGGAATCAGAGTAAAGAGATCTGTGATCTCACACTGCTGTTATAACTAAAGGTATGCCTGGACCCAAAAATGACAGATAAGATTTCTCAGTTATCAAATTTAATGCTGTATTTGATGGTATGTTTGCCCTTATGTATACATCTACTAACAGGGCTCCAGACTTCAACTAAAATGGTTGAAAATGTGATCAAAACAAAACAAAACAAAACATGACCACTAATTTAAAATCTAGTCACCATTGGCAATAGTCAGGGCAACTTTGCATCCATATGCAGTTTTGTTAGTTGTAATCTTAATAGAGCATGGGCAAAGAACATAGTGGCAGCCATGATGTCTGTCCTGCTTTGAAAAACTGACTCGTGGCTTGTGAGCTGGTTCTTTTTAATGAGTTTAAAAATCATGAAACTAATGTGCTTTTGAGTTAGTTGTTTAAATAAGGCTTGCTCAGGCAGTGAATTGTTCAGGCAATGAGTTCCCTTGCTGAATCACAAATAGTTTTTCAATCTGACTGTAAATGAACCAGGACATGTTACTTATATTAATTAAAAAATAAAATTTTACCATTTGTTTGTATTTATTTATTTATTTATTTATCATAGTCAAAGTCACTTGGCTCCTAAATGTTTAATTTTAAGAGCCAGTGCGTAGCTAGTAATTTGATTTTATTCTGGAGCCCTGTTATACTATTTTATGGAATTTTATTTTATAGTATTTAGTAATTATTTTGCTGTCTAATGTCTTTCTTCTATTTCTTAATACGTTTAGTATTGTACTTAAGTTAGACTGTCATTTTTGGGTGAATCAAAATGGTGTTTTCCTAGATTTGTTCTGTTTGTGTACCTGTTATTGGATTCATGAGGGTGTGTGAAATCAATTTTATGTAACCTGTAGAAGCATATAAGTCAAAGTACAGAAAGAACGATGAGTTACCCTAGTGAATAATTGATTTCAATGTTCATCAACTGATATGCTAAGTTTTAAATTAGAGTTAAAAATGAATAAATTACTTGATAAGGAGACGCAACAGTGGAGAGATAAAACCAGCTTAGACTGTGGTATGTCTGCTATTTTTTTATTCTGACTGATTCTCTGGCCAGATACAACACACTCAGTATAGTAATTAATTATGATGTATGTTTTGATTAACTAGAATTTGATTTACCTTATTCATTTATTATCCTAGTTTTTCTGTACCACAAATCATTTATCGAACACCAGCCGGCTTTGAAACGGTGGAAATCTCTCCACACTGCTGCCTCTTCTGTCTATTTATTTATTGATTTTAACGGTTCTTGAGATTGCACAAAGATGTCATGTAACACGCATGTCTTGTTCAACTGCCAATGCACATTATGCACTTTTGAAAGCCATTTTCCCTCACTTTGATATCTGTGTCAATTCTCACAAAGATAGTTTATGTCTATGTGACATTTGAACATGTAGTCTTTATTGAAAGATGGACAGTGATTCTCCTGACAAGTGCTTTTTCCTAGGGGTCTTTCAATCTTCAGCACTCCAAATTCTTACTTATTCTGTCATTATTACTCGTCCTGTATTTTTCTGTATTTCTCATTTTGAGTATGTAAAACAAATCAGCACTCAAAACCATCCGCTAAAGTCAGCCTGGTCCCCTGCACTTGCCGAGAGAATCATGCCGTCCTCTGTGCCTCTCTGTGTGTTCAAGGGGGGAATATGGCTCCACTTTTCAGTATGTGAGAGATCTGCATGCTCAGCTGCCTGCCTGAGAGCTGCGGCTCGGCTGCCTAACACAGTTAGTGAGCGTCTCCTGGCACGCTCTGCTCATCGCTAATCACTGATGGGCAATGTCCTGACTGGGACATTGGGGGAGGGGAGGGATGTGGAGGCAAATGGATTGTGGGGAGGATGGGTTGATATAAAAAAAAAAAAGGGTTTAAGTTACTCAAGCTTGCCAAGGCAATGTTAAAGTAGTTGGGTGGTGGGTTGTAGTTTTAAGGATGCAACTGCTTTGGGGATGTAGAAGTCCATTGTGTGAGTCTGTGGCATATTTGTATGGAAGGTGTTGCATTCATTTTTATAAATATACTGCTTAGTCAGAGAGCTACTATTTAGGGCTGTAGTCCTGGAAGACCCCAGCACTGTGCATTTGATAAGTAGGACTTTAAGACTTTTCTCAATACGCAGTATTCATAAAACACTAGGCAAATGACTTGCAGTTTTTCACAGATATTCTGAATTGCACATCTGATAGGAACTTTACTCCTCAACACCTCATAGGTCACGTCACAGTGCAAACATGGTGGATGCTGTATGTCTTGTATATATTGTATTCAATATTCATACTACATGCCTGCATCCTTAACGTCTGTTAATAAAGTACGTTCTGTAGGTTCTTCATCAAAAGCAGTATGTAATTTTGGATTTTTGCATCTACCCACATTATGCAGTGCTGGGATAATCCAGGATCAGAATAAAGAAACACCTATTTAGCACTCTCTTTTTTGGAATTCAAAAGATATATTGGCTTTTTGAAACTAGTATAGGCAAGGAATAGTATGTAGAATGTAGAAGTCACAGGCCACCCAAGGGGGGTGGGGGTGGGGGGGTTATTTATGTTTACAGCATGGCCAGTAAAAAATAGATTTCTTAACCACACAAGTATGTATATGCTAAATTCCACTATTACTACATTAATGAATTTATATTTATGCAAAGAAATAACCAATCAGTTTACAAATACTACTTAGTTAATTGCTTCACTCATGAATATTAATTACCTTCAAGAGACTTAATCATTTGCTTATGAATTCATATTCATTAACTAATCTCAACTAATCACACTGAAGTTTTGAGTTGAAACAAAGTATTCTGCCTTCAAGTTTGCAAGTTAAAGCAGAATAGTACTCTAATTGTCTAAGTCATCAGTGTTTGGGGGGTGGGGGTAATACTGTACGTTACAATTACCTTTTTCAAGTAACTGGTAAAGTAACATATTACGACAAAATTACAACAAAATATCTGAGTTACTTTTTCAAATAAGTAACGCAAGTTGCTTTGTTTTCCCATTTATTCACTGACACCTCTCCTGTCCTTGTGTTAAGATAAATTGGGAGTCAGGTGCAGAGGCATTTCCTTCTGCCCGAGGCTTATAAATTTCACTTTTGGTGTGAAAGGTCCTTTACAGTTGCAATCAATTTACAATCAATTTCTGTATAGTAGGCTATTATAGGCTCAATTGTTCAATTGTCTCTGGCTGTCGTCTATAGGTAAACAACAAAAAAGCAGCAAAAGTCAAGTGAAGAATTATAGCAGGAACCTTGGAAACATTTTTAACATAAAACTGAAACAAAATAAAGGCAGTGCAGACAATAAAGCTGTAAAGCAATTTTCTTGCATGGCCATGTGACTGAAATATGAATCAAAGATAGTTTATAATTTGTTAATATTTGACTGTGAGCAATGTTCATAGTGTCATTCTTTCTTTGTTGTGCCATGCAAATATGCAGCCACAAATGTGAGAGTGTTTGAGGATTTGCTGGGCCATTTCTGATCTCTTACACTATACTGCCTTGTCTGTCCTACTCTGCTCTAGGTGGTAGTCAACGCCTTGGTGGGTGCCATCCCTTCCATTATGAATGTCTTGCTGGTTTGCCTCATCTTTTGGCTGATTTTCAGTATCATGGGTGTCAATCTGTTTGCGGGAAAGTATTACTACTGCTACAACGAGACTGAAAAGGCATACTTCGAAATTGATACGGTCAACAACAAAACAGAGTGCTATGAGTTGATACATCAGAACTTCACTGAGGTGCGCTGGAAGAACGTCAAAATCAACTTTGACAATGTGGGTGCTGGTTACTTGGCTCTGCTGCAAGTGGTAAGACTACCTTTTTAGTTTCTAGTAAAATGGTTCTCTGGCTAAAGAAATATGTTAGTGTTAAACACTGATATTAACTTTCCCTTTATACTACATAGGCAACCTTTAAAGGATGGATGGACATCATGTATGCAGCAGTTGATTCACGAAAGGTGAGATGTTTGTGCAATCTTAACTGCCACCTGAGTCAAAGTACCTGTATAAACTATCTTTCTCTCCTCAGGTGGGAGACCAACCAAAATATGAGGACAACATCTACATGTACATCTACTTTGTCATCTTCATTATATTTGGCTCTTTCTTCACACTCAACCTCTTCATTGGTGTCATCATTGATAACTTCAACCAGCAGAAGAAAAAGATAAGTCTCCACTTTTTCTCTTCACTTTAAATTATTTGTTATTTTGCATTTAAACAAGTGGTTTTCACAGTACATTTGGACTTCAGTTGAGTAGATTTTAACCAAATATTGTTCATGACTATACTTTGGAGGTCAGGATATCTTTATGACAGAGGAGCAAAAGAAGTACTACAATGCTATGAAGAAGCTTGGCTCAAAGAAACCTCAGAAACCCATACCCAGACCCCAGGTACATCACTGATGAAAAGAGTGATATTTCACTCATTGAACTGACGTGAATAGAGTCCTAATCTCAAATCTATGCTACTTTCTTCTCTTCTTTAGAACAAGCTCCAGGGGATGGTGTTTGACTTTGTGACACAGCAGGTCTTTGATATTTCCATCATGATCCTCATTTGTTTGAACATGGTCACCATGATGATTGAGACAGATGATCAGTCACAAGAGACTGAAAACATTCTATACTGGGTTAACTTCATCTTCATTGTGGCCTTCACCTCTGAGTTTGTCCTGAAGCTGTTTGCACTGCGTCATTATTACTTCACCAATGGCTGGAACGTCTTTGACTGTGTTGTGGTCATTCTCTCTATCGTGGGTAAGTGAACAATGTTTCATTAACTCCCATTTTGTTTTTCAGTTAGGTTTTGAAATACAGTGGTATATGTTTGGCTCATTTCTTCTTCTTGTTTTTAATCACCCAAACCACAGGTATGTTCCTGGCTGACCTGATTGAGAAGTACTTTGTGTCACCAACATTGTTCAGGGTAATCCGTCTGGCTCGAATCGGACGTATCTTGCGTCTGATCAAAGGAGCAAAGGGCATTCGGACTTTACTGTTTGCCCTGATGATGTCACTGCCAGCCCTGTTCAATATTGGCCTTCTGCTGTTCTTGGTTATGTTCATCTTTTCTATCTTTGGCATGTCAAACTTCGCCTACGTGAAGCGGGAGTCTGGCATAGACGACATGTATAATTTTGAAACATTTGGGAATAGCATGATCTGCCTGTTCATGATAACCACCTCAGCGGGGTGGGATGGCCTTCTTGCTCCCATTCTCAACTACCCACCGGATTGTGACCCGAGTAAGGAGAATACAGGTACCTCAGTGAAAGGTAACTGCGGAAACCCTTCGGTGGGCATCTTCTTCTTTGTCATGTACATCATTGTCTCATTTCTTATTGTTGTGAACATGTACATCGCCATCATTCTGGAGAACTTCAGCGTCGCCACAGAGGAAAGTGCTGATCCACTTTGCGAGGATGACTTTGAGTCATTCTACGAAATCTGGGAAAAGTTTGACCCCACTGCCTCCCAGTTTGTTACCTTTGCCAAGCTGAGCGACTTCGCTGACACTCTGGAGCACCCGCTGCGCGTTCCCAAGCCCAACACTATAGAGCTGATTGCCATGGACCTGCCCATGGTGAGTGGCGACCGCATTCACTGCCTAGACATTTTGTTTGCCTTCACCAAACGTGTGTTGGGTGATAGCGGTGACCTGGACATGATGCGGCAACAGATGGAGGAGCGATTCATTGCTGCCAATCCTTCCAAAGTGTCTTTTGAGCCCATCACCACCACTCTGCGCCGAAAGCAGGAGCACATGTCTGCCTCGGTCATCCAGCGTTCTTACCGTGCTTATCTAATTCGGAGAGGCTTCCTCACAAAGCGCTTGCTAAGCAGCAGCAGGCTGGAGAATGGCGGGACCAATCAGGACAAGAAGGAGGGCACACCTTCTACTGCCTCGCTGCCATCCTATGACAGCGTGACCAAACCCGAGAAGGAGAAGCTGGAGGAGAGTGACAGCAAGGGCAAAAAGGGCAAAAACCAAAAAGATGTCAAGGAATCCAAGTGTTAGGAATGATGGCGACCGAACTCTTGAGTCGAGACTGAAGCTATCTATTCCAACAAATGTATAGAAAATCATTTGCAACAAAAAACACAGAAATCTTTGGGGAACAAGGTTGTTTACAGACAACAAATGCACCGGTGCAACAGGAAAGCAGCTTGATTTTTACAGATTTAATGATGACCAAACCAACCTATGAGCTTACTGTCTTACATTTGTGCTCAGTGACCAAGATTTTACTGTTCCAACTGCAGCCGAAAGGCACTTACAAGGAGAAATAAAATAATGACCTATGGCAGACATCTTTGATAGGGACCACCTGCCAAAGGACAAAGCAGTACAAAGCAAGCTCATAAGATGGATCCTTTTGCACCACCATGCGTGGAGTTCAGCATTTCTCTGCTATGGACATCCCTTTCAAACACTACACTGCCGAAATCCCACGGAAACCTCCCGCTCATCCCAAGAGGATTCCGGGACGTTGTATTTTAACCATAGGAGAACCAGTAATAACGACGTTAACTCAATCATGTGGAGTGTCCGCGGAAAAAAACAAAAAAAACTAAACAGAACATTATGCAAGGGTTTTCAGTTGTTGTGATGAATATCTCACCTTATTTGACCCACAAAAAGTAGGGAAAAAAGCTCAGCCCATGTCATTCATCTCGTCATCATCTCTTTGTTATACTTTCAGAAAAAAGACATTTTATACATGGGCTTTCACATCGATACTGGGTTGGGGATTTATCAGGGTTTTGACTTAGGCTGAAAGGGACTTACTCAGACCGAGTTCCTGGTAAATAAATAATTAATTGTGCTTGTTCAATGCATAGAAATGACTTGCATGGTGGCATGTTTTGATCAGGAATCATGCATGTATAATCATAGTCCACTTGACACTGCTACTCAAACCACATCAGTGGCTTGACCATACATTCGATACTGTCCACTAGTTATCAAATTAAATAGATATAGCTGGGAAATGATTGGTCAATAGCAACATATTAACTACTGGCTATGACAAGTATACTTATACTTACCCCTCGTAAAGCTTGCTTCCTGATTAACCAATTCTCACACCATGCGTCATGTGCGTATTTTAAGGTGGTCGATCAAAGCTATGCCTTCGTTTGGATATACAATGTGGTAACTGCACATTCACACCCTCGTAGGGGTGTTTCACTGCCCTGGACTTGTGGAGAAGTTGGAATGAAAATTTGGAGAAGCGATTTCACTCAAATCAAATCTTGGGTTCATAAACCTTGATTTGCTTTTTTGCACCAGCAATATGATTCAACTGCCCCTCAATGTGCAGCTGAGGCTCCAGTAGGGCCTTCAATAGATCTTCAAAAGGTACAGCCACCATGCCATTTAAACCCTTACAATGCTTTGTCAGGCCTCGGTGGGAGGCGATCTCTTCGATTTTCCTGGAGGTACTTGTCTTCGTGTCAGCACATACACATGTTTTCCATTTAAAGAGGTTGTCAGTTGTGTTAGCATCTTGTTTTGTCTTAAAGATGTTGGGGAAAGCACTCGAGTAGCCATTTTAAATGCATCCTGTAGACATTTAATAGCTTTCTCCCTGTTGAATGAAAAAAGTAACTGGTGTATATTTGGTATAGCTTGGATTACACATGTAAACTGGCCTTACACAGCAGGAAAACAAGGGAGGCGGCACTCTTAGAATAAAGAGATGAGTACTTGTGTTGTCTGATAGCATGCAGTTTATTTTAGCCAGTGATGGTGATACTACAAATTGGCTTGTTGCTACCTCTTGAGCAAACTGCCATCCCTTCTTGCTTTGGGTGCAATAGAAATTGATTTGATTTGATTGTTTCATTACCTGGATGAATGCTTATTCTGGTGTGAGGTGTTATGGTGGACCACAGATAACATAATACAATGCTAATACATTGGTATAGGATTATGGAAGATCATAGGACATCTCAAACTGCTGGGTCAGTAGACGTACGCCACCAGAGCTGAAGTGCGGGAGAGCACACCAGTTTACAAACCCACTTCCTCTACTTCTCAGACCTGTAGGTCTGCTTACTGCCTGAGATCTGTAAATCAGTGTGGGTGCTGTGGACTTAGACCAAATGAAGCCTGGTGAAACACTCAGACTACCGTGTAGTTTCCCCACCCTAACTTCCATTTTAGTTCAGATGTGAAATGGAAGATCACTCTCACTGACTGTATGACAAGTTAATGTATCATTCAATGTACAGGAGGGGCCAATGATGTACATGGCACAATTGCTGAAAATAATGAACTTTTTGAGGAAAACTAAAAGCATTGTAATATATTATTTTCTTTTAAATGGCATGCTTTGTTGTGGGTTTTGTAAATACAGAATTTTAAAGAATTACTGCTATTAATCTAATAATAAATTATAACGATGATGATATAGAATGGCTTCCAGCTGATGCCCTTGTCACATTTTAATTTTTTTGTTTTTCTAACACATTTCACTTTTATTAAAGGGAATTGAATGATATAATGTATCAAGAATACACTATTATACAAAAACTAACATATGAATTTTATATATATATATATATATATATATACTGTATATACACACACACATACATATATATACAGTGGGTACGGAAAGTATTCAGACCCCCTTAAATTTTTGAATACTTTCCGTACCCACTGTATATATGTATGTATGAAAAGGATATACAAATGAGCACTGTAATATTTCATTTATATGCAACATGTCCAGTGGATGTCCAAAAAAATTATGTTGGAGACGAACACACGCATGATTGTTAGCAGCACTGATTGGATATTTAAACCTGAAACTGTATGATGAGAGGGTTATGCAACCAGCACACCTCTGTAACCTTAAGGTTTTATTCGACACGCATACAAACACACATTTACACGTGAATGCACATATACGTGCCATCCTGCCTATGGACATTGTGTGGTCACCCACCCGAGCCTGAAAGTCTAAAACAGTCACAGAGCAGTTCATGTATTCTACTCTAAAGGCCTCCCCGAACACTTCAGTGCCGGTACTCGCGGGCCTGAACAACAGTTTTGTATGCATTTCGTATCCGGTTTTTTTATGTGTTCAGTGGTCTGTTTCTAGTGCTACTTCACTAATTGTCGTGTGCCTTTTTCTGCATTTTCTCCATGTTCCTACATTTTCTGAATTGCATTTCACTGCAATTTTGGAGGATGGTGCCATATTTAACATTTAGTTGATGGTGGGGGAAAGACAGGAGAATTTAAAATGGAGCACAATGCAAATCAGGGACTATAGTCTGAACAAGGTGCCTGGTGTACTGCCAGAGGAACACTGAAACCAACCAAGAAAACAAGCCCACTTCTTCCAGATTTGATGTTACGAAAACTTCTGATGTTCTGTTTTCTGTACTTTGTGTATCATCCAAAAAAAAAAAGTATAGCTTGCCTTCAGACTTTTGTGTTCTTTCCATCTTTGAAACTCACTTTTGTATCAATATTCAGTTACTGGACTTCAATTTTTAGCATGACTAAAATGCTCTCCATTTTGCTGAAAAGATTTCAAAAGTGCTTTTCAAACTGTTTTGTTTGACACAGTGTTGTAGGAGGACACATAATGGTGTGTATGGCACAACCACTGGAACTCTTAATAAGAACGTATAAAAGATTGTCTTAATTTGAGCACGAAACTTTTTATTAACAATAAAGCAGCCTTCCAGTTGCACAGAGTCGTCACTGATTTTGTTGAACATGAATGAGAAGCCAGAGACACATTTAGTGCACACATGACATCAAGAAATACGTCCTTAATCTGCTATGCTCATAACTGGCCCCCCATAAAATTGTAAACACCTTTTACATTGTATTTATTTTATCATTTTATAATTCTCTGCTCTTAAAATCATAGTTTACTCAAAAGTGAAAAATTTTGGTCATTATTTACTTAAAGGGTTAGTTCACCCAAAAATGAAAATTAGGCCATAATATATACCTCCGATTGGATTCGTCTGAAAGAAGAAAGTCATATACACCTAGGATGACTTGAGGGTGAGTAATTTATGGACTAATTTTCATTTTTGGGTGAACTAACCCTTTAACCTTGTTCTAACTGTTCCAATCCTGTATTTCTTTCTTCTGTTGAACACAATAAAAGCTAATTCAACTGTTTTGCCCATCCAATTTAATCAACAGGGTCCAAAAACAACATTGGACCCCATCGACTTCCAATATATGGACAAAAAACACTTTTAAGTTCAATAGAAGAAAGTAAGTCATCTCAAACCCTTAATTTTGTGGGTTTGTCATTGAGAGTTTGACAGTATAAGCTTTCAAATTATTCTCAGGGTGAGATGGGATCTGCACTAATAACATGGACTTCTAAATGAGCGTCACTGCAGATTGTGGCAAGAAATGCTCCTCTGTTCATCTAGTAAGTCATGGTTTAGCAGAGAAATCAATAGAAAGCTATTAGCTGTGAGTTTAAGTATCAATGACACTCATCTGAATCGTTTTACCTCCTAACCTCATGGGGGTTGCATCCTGACCACTAGCTTTTGGTTGAATTGATTTGCACTTTTACCAGTGTAGCAGGATTAGTTCAGCCAATAATGAAAATACAGTTAACATTTACTTGCCCTCATGTTACTTTCATCTGTGTAACCCAAAAGGAGACCAATTTGAATAATGCATCTCATTCTTTTCCTTAGAATTGCAATAAATGGGGACTGAAACTTTTTACGCTTAAAAAAACATAACTGTGGTCCATATATTATATTGCCAACCATTTGAAAGCACACAGTAGCTTTGAATGAGACATTGAAATTTAAGTCTTACTGTCAGCGAGTTGATCTTGAGATAGTTCTCAACCAGGGACATCAAGATCATTTTTAAATTGATTGAATTATTAAATTGACCTCAAGAACTTGATTCGAAAAAATCCGGACACATGACGAAGATTAATTTTAAAAGTGTAAATTCTAGGTCTGGAAAAATCATGTAAATTATTACAATTGTGAAACTCTATGGGCATTCTTATAATGAATATGTAGTTTTCTAGTTGTGCCAAACTCTAAAATATTTTGTGTTCAAAATATTTTTTAAATATCCTACATTTAATTCTTATCCAGTAAATCACGAACAACTGGAAAAGTCATGGGCCTTGGAGTCAAAAAGGTTCATTAAAGTCCGCATGAAATCAAAATTGACTTTATTTACTTTTTCAATTCCGCGTGAACCGGAAATTGCGGCCGACTTTACTTCGGTATGTTAAATAGAGGGCGGGGTTTTATATTAGCGCTCCTCCTCTCCAGCTCTCACTCTCGGCAAACTTCTGCCCAAGCCGTAAACCGTCATCAGAGAAGGAATACCGTTCAAGAGAGAAAGTAGTAAATGTTCAGATTTTGATTAAAGCTCACCAAGACAAACAATTTTTTTAGTGGATTAACTTGCACGGAATAATTGTTCACCTCAAGACTAGCAGTGTACGCTAACAAAGCGAATAGTGTACATTTTGATTTCATGAGGACTTTAAAAGGTTATTCTGATTGATTAAAAGTCTGAAGATCTGAATAAAAAATTATTCATTTACGAAACACACATTTTGGAGCTTGACGGCACCAGTCCTCATTCACTTTTTTTATTTATACTGAAAAAAAACCCCAGAATTGACAATATATAATTTTTGTTTCTTGTGAGAAAGTCGGTCAGAATTTTCCTTTTCCTTTTTTAAAGAAGATGCCAGAAAGGAAAAATAACGAAAATAAACCAAAGCAAAACAGAAAGAAGCGTGACCGCTGTAAACGGCTCTTATTCGAACATATATGTTTCTACCTTTTTGTCGCTTTTCCTCCATTTCACAGCTGAGCAGGATTGTGTCCCTGACTCTCTGCTCCCCTTTCTGCAAGTCACATGGTTAGTTCTCTTGTTTCCCCCCTGCTTTTACTCGTTTCGCCAAACCTTACGACGCATGCTATCCCACCCCCATCGCATCCGTGATACGGACCTGGTCTTTATCGTAAAATGTCTGTCTCACCACCCCCCGTTTCAGTGTGTGCGAGGCGAGGTGGAGACAGAGAGGAGAGAGGGTGCGGCGGAGCACTGCAGTGCAGATAGATGAATGCACCACTGGTGGCTGAGTCAGCAGCCCACTCCCAGTTTGACCCACTGCCTGCACCAACTGTGTCTGAGGAGGAACAACATGCATGCAGCCAACAACACACACACACAGACAGACTGAGTCAATATGTCTCCTGCCTGATTGAAGATGGGTGTTTTGCTTTCGGTGTTTTACTGGCCAAATTACAAATGTGCACTTTAGTTTTCAGGTCTTGGAAGCTTACGAAGCTTGGAAGCTTGACTTGATTCTTGCATGATCTTACATGCATAAAAGTAAATAAAACCTCCTCATTTCACTGTTTTTCAGACTGGTTTTTGAATAAGCTCAGTGCTGCATGTTCAGTCATCATAGCTATTTATTAAAAACAGATAAATTATGTTATTTTTTCCCCTGTTATTCCGTCAGGTGCAGTCTAGTAAACTACAAACCAGCTGCTGTGATTTATGGTCTGGAGCTTTCAGACTCCACCTGGAAAGAGAGTCCAGTGAATCAATGAAGGGGGCCAGACAGAAGCCCCTCACTGCAGAACACAGGGGGCGTGGTTTGATCCACATCTAGGGGATGGAGATTGGTAGGTTTAGGGGTGGAGATGGGTGGGTTTAGGGATCAGGGGGTGGAGACGGGTAGGTTTAGGAATATGTTAGGTGGGAGGAGTTGGATCTGTAACCAACCACGCCCCCTGGATCTTGTGTTCTGCAGTGAGGACCATCTCACTGTAGGCATACTGAATGAATATAGTGCTGAATTTACGTCACAGTCAGTGTGTTCTTGAAATGTCCAAATAATTACATAAACCAATGACACACTACAGGCTGCAAGGCTGAAACATATTCATTTATTCCTCTGAAGTCGTAGCCTATTTATTTCTGTGAATTATTATCTTTCAGGAAGATAAGTCAGCCTTGGTCTTTTGAATGTTTGAATTACTTTACTGACTGTTTTAATGACTATGTATAAGGGTATGTTTATGCATATATAGGTCTATTGTTTTAATTTTTTTTAGGATTTTATTGTGTTGCTTCAAAAAGATTGCTAGTAAGACGCATTGCACATTTCATAAAGCTGCAGCTAGAGAACTAGTTTAGGCAGCATTTAGCAACCATCTTCCCTTTACTTGTGATGTTCTGCACAATGTTCCATTTATAGTAGTTCACTTACATACAGGCCTGCATGACATATCCCTTATATTCAAATATTAAAGTAGGAACTGATTTTAGAATTTGAAACCCACAAGTAGCTTGAAAATCACTTGGTAAGCATGTTGCGTGTAGGCCTATGTGTCAGTTAAATGCGTCATTTAAGTTAATATTTGTTATTTGTAAGTTAATATTTAATCATTTTTTTTAGCATTAATAATGTAAAAATATTTCCTTTGAGCGTCATGTGTGACAACATTTGTGAGCGCTAACAAAGCTGTTTGAAGTAAAGCGCTCCCGCTAGTGGTGGCTATTGTAACTGTATTAATTAATATTTTACTAAAATGGTGTGAAAAGGTAGTTTTTCCATCTTGCAACTCCTGTTGTACACTTTACTGTCTGATGTTATTTTAATACGGACATCTCATCTCATAGGTTAATAATAGCGGTCCCGTAGCAGTCAGGTAGCCCCTTTCAGGTTGTTTTAAAAAGGAAATGTTGGCCTTTTTTCTGTATACCAGTTTTTGGGTTACACTCTTAAAAATAAAGGTGCTTTAAAGGTTCTTCACAGCGATGCCATAGAAGAACCATTTTTGGTTCCACAAAGAACCATTCAGTCAAAGGTTCTTTAAAGAACCATCTCTTTCTTACCTTTTTGTAACCTGAAGAATCTTTCACCACAAAGAACCTTTTGTGAAACAGAAAGGTTCTTCAGATGTTAAAGGTTTTTTATAGAACCATTCAGACAAAAAGGTTCTTCTATGGCATCATGAAGCACCTTTATTTTTAATAGTGTACTTGCTATGATCCTCCATGAACTTTTCAACTTGAAATACCACTGTGTATGTGTAATGTATATTACACAGCTGCACAGCAAATGCTTTCACAAGTCTGGTCCTGAGTGCACACATGACCCTGTTGTTGCACAACAATAACTTGGTTGACTATTGGAATAAAATCTGTTCTACCTCCCAGTTTATTTAGGATCACCTACTTAGGATGACACTAATGTAGAAAGCATCCAAACACAGAGACATCTGTACACTAAACAAAGATAAAGTAAGTAAATCAGAAACAAATGGGTTGATCTGGTTTAATTTAGCCACTGATAAAGAATAATAAAGAATTAAACAGAAGTTATATTTATTAAATCCAGTTTGTAGGCTACCTGACCAGTTATATAGGCTACAACATAAAGGCTCCCAAACCATATCCGATTTCAAAGTGCCCTGTTTCATGCCAATTACTGTATCATTAATTTTCACTGTATTTCTAAAACACAAGTACAGCTAGAGAAAAAGACGAAGGCTAGGGAGGAGAACTTGGCAGAGGATAACATTTTCAGGGAACTGGAGTAAGTTAAATGCAGCTGTTCAGTCATGATGCCAATTTGTAGGGCAACTCGAAAAGGCTAATTTACCATGAGCTCCCTTAAGAATTTCCTTTGGATTTTAGAATACAATTAGAATAGAATATTCATCAGACCAAATAAAATGGAGTAACTCAAAACCTTTTTTTTTTTCAGCCTTTAAAGTTTATTTAGAATCTGTAAAGTTTTATTTATTTATTTAAAAAAAAATCAAAACGCCCTAAGAACTGTATCACTGTTAAATGAATATAACGTTTGTGATGCCCTTTAATCTTAATTTCATTCTTTGTTGTTTTAATTTATGCTGTGTTTCTGTTTGCAAAATGGAAAAAGTGTGAAATATTTCGAGATCTTGCTGAATTTAGTCATTTTGAAAGTTCAATAAAAATAAAACAAATAAATAAAAAGACAAAAACATGTTTGAACATTGACAGCCAATGTTTTCCAAGCAAGATATAAATCGCAAACTTCATAATATGTTATTGTAGGTGCCATCAGTGACAAATTATTTCGCTCTATCTCTTCATATGATTCTTAAAAGCGTGAAATTAACATTATATTATTACTGCAGATCAGTGAGTCACATGGCAAATGCTCATGACAAACACATGACATGAAGCAAAGATGGCAGCGTTTAATCACGTGCTACGCGAACGGATACGTTAGCGCTCTCCGGGGCTGCGTTCAGCCCCGACAAAGACGGTTCAAAACGTTTTTTAAACGGAAACGGTGGTGCGTTGAACACCTTGTTCTGATGACGCAAGAAACGGTGCACACCGGTTTGAGCTTGAACGTGCCCCAGGTATATCACCTTGATTCCGTCGTACAATGCTGAAAGTACCATGCTAACCACATTTTCTGCCCAAACCGAACCCCTACTACAGTTAAAACAATAAAATGTAGTATCTTGATTAACGCTTATTTTAAATTATTATAAGGGGCGAATTTAAAGATCTTTGAATATCATACACCAGTCGTATCGACTAATTTCATGGTAGTGTAGCCTACGTCTTTCAAACTACCCATGACTGACTCATTAATTTTTATAAGAAAGTTCATTCATACGCTGAAACTGATTCGCGAATCGTCTCCAACTATTCATACCGATTCGTTCATAATAATTTCCCCAGCCAAATATTGATTATGGGCTGCGCACCTCTGTCATTTTCAAACCTCTGTCATGCTTAATAATTATGACAGGAACATGGCAACAGCTCGCGTCGCAAATTTGATGGTGGGAATATTATAAGACAAAAGGTTATTTAAACATGAACTTTAAAAGATTAAAATGGACAAGCATATATGTCTCTTTCATAGACTGTATAAGGTCTCTATATTTGTATCTTGTAATGCTTTCCTGTAGCTCCCACAAGGGAGCGATATTTACCTGATAATATTTTATAATACATATTAGTAACACAAGGTAATAACTTTTTCGCACTTTTTATATATATATTGTGATATATTTTTAAATAGTGTACAGCCGGTTATTGTGTATAAGAGAGGTTTCATAATATGACTAAGGTATTTGTCATAAGAAAAAGGAGGTCCGTGTTGCAGTTCATAAAAATATCTTAAGATGGCATTGTTTCTCCTTTACACTATATCTACAGTTCTACTTAACTGTCTGTCGTCCAGCCAAGGCACAGTACTTAATGACTGATTCAAATTCATGAGTCTGTTATTACTGTAAAAGTAGAGCTGGAAAAGTGTATGCCAATTTGTCATGGATGTTTAATTCATCTCATGAATTATTCAGTGCATGTCCTCCATTGTCTTGTACCCCAGTCAAAGTCATTACAGGTTGAGGTATTAATTAGTAATGAATTTGTTTCTGTATTTTCTTTTCATGGTGTTTTTCCATTATGCAACTAAAAGAATGTTTTGCAATGCACTTATGCGTGCATGCATATGTATGCATTACTACATAGCACATATATATTTGTATTTGCTTGTACGTGTGTTTGTGTTCATGTGTTCATTTGTGTGTGTGTGTGTGTGTGTGTGTGTGAGGTATAGCAATATTAGCATGCGGCGCCTGGATGTCCTTGCTAGATTTGTAATAAGCAGACTGCATGTATTATTCAGGGCTGTGTGGACAGGTCCCACTCTGCTCCATGCTCTCTCGTCCTGGCACGTCCCCCAGGGACTGGACGCCTAAATTACTATTTCTATTTGATATATTCCCATAGCCCAGCCCTTAAAATGCATAGGGAGAGAATGGTGTGTTGCGTGGGGGTCACTATGTAGCGGTCACTCTGTAGAAGTCAGAGGTGGACTACTGGATACAGATTTATGCATTCATTCCTGTGATATCATAAAACAGCAATGTCACCTTTCTTCGAGTATGCTGATCTGAATAGGTCGGAAAGGGAAAATTCTGTTCAATTGAATTGTGCCCACATTTTCTTTTTTTTGTTGAATCTTGTTGAATCTCGAATCTGATGTTGATATTGAATCTCGAATGTGATGTTGACACATGATGATATTATATTATCATTATGATGATATCAGAACTGTGTCTCACCCTAACATTTTTTTTTACTTTATGACCCCCCTCCCTCATCTAAATGAATGTGAATCCACCTCTTCTGTTGAGCACATCATTGTTTTTATGAATTGCATTTTTAATGTATTTAGAATTAATTTGTAGATTCAGACAAAAAAGAATGTCATTGACCAAGTATGCTTACTAAATATAAAACTTCATTAAAAAATAAAATAAGCTACTTTTCATAATAAAAACATTATTTTGGAATCTTTCATTTGTTCAGGCAGCCCTGGAAAAAAAAGATATGGCTCCTTTTGAAGTAAACATGTTTTAGAGTCTGGAGTAGTTTCATTGGTTTCTCTCCAGATGCTGTTTCATGGCCAGAGCTGTGAGCTAATTGCACCTTTGTTGCTAATGTTCCTGCCAATAAACACTGTAACTGAGGTCAATAGTTTAGCTGGGCCTTTTTTTCTCCATTTATTTGGCCTGTTAATGATAGGATATCAGATTCCGATCTCTTTTTCCTGTGGTGGCCCCTCTTCGCTCCCCTGCTCTCTGCCATAGCCTGGAGGAGTGTGGAGTTGATTTGAGCATCTGGGCGAAGCCTGCTGAATGGGGCCCTTTCTTGCCGAAGCCTGCGGTCCAGCGAACGCACGGCAACATGCACGCTATCCTAGCGAGAACGTCTCCTATCATAACAGCACTTCGAGGCTCGCTTTTCACATCTCCTCCTTCTTTCCTCCCTAAACTCACACCCTTCCTTTTCTGTCATCTCCTCCTGTTCTGTTCTCACTTTTCACCCCTCTCACTCTCTCCCCCAGTTCAGCGGTTAAAAAACCTTCGGGTTGGGTTGTATGAATAAAATGGTGAAGATCTCTGGCTCGGATCGGGCAAAAAGATTTATTGAAAACTGAAGAGGCATGGTGGTCCAGGAGTCCGCCGAGGAGGTCAGATAGATGAAAATGACTTGTAACAAGATCATTAAATGCGGACAAAGCTGTGCAAAAGAAAAAGCCTTGACTCGTTCAGTTGGGGGTGGGGGCCACGATCCGCATGCAATGAGCAGCTGAACTATTGTCTCAGGTTCGAATGATCTCACAAATGAACAGACTCACGAAGCCCTACCCCTCACTGAAGAGCTGGTGCATCCTAAGGTCACATCTTTGGGATAGAAATTAAGTGAATTGAAGTAGAAAGACATTGTTAAGGCCTGTTCACATCTAGAACGATAACTGTAAAGATAACTTTAATGCTAACTATATTAGCACTCATACTAATGCATGATAACATTGTCAAGCTCTTTAATATGTAGTTTCTGCACAACTAGTGTCACCTAGTGGAATTACAAAAAGCATATTTTAAAACCTTTGCAAACAGACCCCATTGTCTGTCTCTGCATATTGTGGCAAGTCTTCGAATTTTGGCTTGCAAATCTGTAACTAAATGTGAATATCTGTTCCCTGGTAACATGTCAGCCAGCCATGGTCCCACACTGGCTGAACACCCTCTGACTCAGCCTGCTACAGTAGCCACGTCCCAAACTCTTGCTAAAGGTTGAGTTGGAAAGAAATTGACAGATCTGATTCTGAGCGGACCACTCTAAATATTTTGATGCTGCCTGGTAGGCTCAATGTTTACACTTTTAGAAGAGATAAACCCATGAATGACATTAAACTGGGTTAAAATAATGTATTTTTACATTAAAAAAAATCTTACAAGCTTCATCTTTAAAGCAGAATGCATTCAGGATTGAAAAAATATTAAACAAAGTTATTTCAACAGTATAGTTCCTCTGTGCCATTATCGTTATAGTTGTGGTGTGGACTGTGCTATTCTTTTAAATTTAGAATGCACTATCTTTATTATTATTATCGTTATATCGTCCTTGGTGTGAACAGGTTTTTACTCACTTGTAATATCATCCAAGACCCTTCTTGTTATTGATTCATGTCTTTCAGATCTTGTGCTTTCCACAGGGTCGGCGCTATACTTGTAACAGGCCACTTTTGTACATCACATTCATGCCAGTATTAGAAACCATCTTTTGAAATATATATGAAATTAATTATGTGACTTCCTGTGTACAGATTCAGGCTGCGAGAGAAGACACTGCACACCCTTCCGAGCTGAAATCCTGTTAACCCATGACCCATCAACTGACCCAGTGAAGTGTTGGAGGGGACTAAAATCAAGAGTGAAACAATGAAACAGTAAGAGTCACAGTCTTGTGCTTAAGTGGGTAAGAGAAAAGTAAATCTCTTTTGTTGCTGTTTTACATCGGACAGTTTAAGTTTGGCTGGAAATGTGATGTTATAGGTAAAGACCGAGTGTCATCACAATGACAGTGAATCTGATGTCTTGTCCGGTGATGCTCGTAGGTGAAGGTCTGTGCGGTCAAGGATACTGGAGCACATCACTGTCATCTTACCTGTCAGTTTTGATGGCTTCCTGCTTGCTCCTCTACCTCTTACCTATTCCACTGTAAGTACATTTACACAATTTAAAACTAGACAAAACAAACTTTAAAATATGCTAAAACGGATACAAATCAAGATGTAAGCTGACTCTCAAAAAACAAAGTACTTTTATTTATGAACTAGGATTCTATCTTGGAAAACATGGATAAATGAGAGCGTTTTAAAAGGGATTTCTAAGTCCGTGTCATGGAAATGTTTATAATGATAATACATTATATATATCAGTGGCCTGACTACACAAAAACCTGCTGTAGCATGTACATGTAATTGTGCATGTAGGTGTACTGCAATGTAGAACCTGGATTTTAGTATTTAGTAGCATTTTATGTATTTCAGAGTTTCTTCTGTGCAGTAAATGATTATTTGAGAGGTGGTAACAATCTTCTATAGCTTCAGCTACAAGAAACTGCTATACAGGTCATACAGCAACTAATCAAAACAGCACATACAGTATTAGCTCTACAATTTGTGGTGGACAGTTCAGGAAAACCTGTTTTGGTTAATACCATATGAATGAGAGGAAAGGTGTGGCAATTGTGAACCACTGATAGAGCTTATCTAGGGAACAGAATAACAGGCCGTCATACAGTATACTGTAACCCTCCTACTAGCATATTAGCACTGTAGCTCTGAAGTGCACATTGAAGTATATGGTTTAAATATAATGTTGTATATTCAATATGAGAGAGAATACTCCTACAAACCTGTGTTTTCAATTCTGAAGTTGAACAAAAAGTTAAATTATAACCCATCTTGCTGGAAATATATGTTTGTTGACATTCTGGTACCTAAAAGTGATACCAGTTACCACCATCATCAAAGAGGCCACCTGCCACACATGTACCCCATAGTGATTCAATTTTCAAGGCTGTGGATGGCAGATTAGATTTATTTTCCCTGTGTAGTTAATCCACTCATCTCAGTGTCTCATGCATTGAAGAGCACTCATAATTGCAGCATGGCGATAAAGGGGCAGAAGTACCCAGCTTACAGGCCCGTAAAGAAAAGGCCGATCTGCTGGAACAATGACAGTCGGGCTGGAGAATTAAACGCGTCACTGACCCGAGTTTTTCCCCTGTGCTCCTCGTCCCATTGTACTGGGCTGATTGATTTTGACTGGGGTCACCTAAGCCCGTGCTGGGAGGCATAGTGTGCTGCGCACGGGGCTAAACGTTTACATGCATTCATTTAAACACACATGTACGAGCACATACGCACAGAGCACATGGGGACAGCAGCAGGCTGCGAAGGTTTTACTGTACCAAATGTGTATGTGTTGGTTTGGATTTGTGAGTAATTTGTGAGCATGCATGCATACACTATCATTCAAATGTTTGGAGTCAGATTATTATTATTTTTTTTTTTTTAAGAAATTAATACTTTTATTCTGCAGGGATGCATTAAATTGATCAAAAGTTACAATACAGGCGTTTTTAATGTTACAAAAGATTTCTGTTTCAAATAAACACTGTCCCTTTAAATTTTCTAAGCAGCACAACTATTTTCAACATTGATGATAATATTAAATGTTTCTTGAGCATCAGCATATTAGAATGATTTCTGAAGGATCATGTGACACTAAAGACTGGAGTAATGGCTGCAAAAAGAGTAATGGAGTAATAGCTGCTTTGCCATCACAGAAATAAGTACATTTTAAAATAGAAAATGGTTATTTTAAATTGTAATAATATTTCATAATAAATAAATGCAGACTTGCTGATCAAAATACATGACAAATTTTGAACAGTTGTGTAGATGAACTACATATTTTCATATTACAGAATTTTGTTTTTAAACATTCTGTACCATACCTCACTTGTTATTTAGTATATTCATCTCACTAAAACAAGCCCTACTACAGTATGTTTATAAGAACATTACAAGAGCCAACAAATAGCCAGGGTCCTTAACAAATATTAGAGATGCATGTGGGCTGGCAGTGGCCCCCCACTCATTGATCTATTGATCTGAAATCTATGGAGGTGAAGTTTTCCAATAATCCATTATGAATTGTACACTCTCGTCGCTTGAGGTCAAGTGAAAAAGAGAGACTATAAGAGATGGCCAGATATCTTGTTTTTATAATATCCTGATATCCTAGTCTTAGTATTAATGTCCCTCCATTATAAGTCATGTAGTAGAGATTTTCTGAGAAAGTCCGTGGCTTGTCTTAAAGGGTGTGTGTGCATGTGTGACCTGTCTTTGTTCCATCCATTAGTCTTTGTCTCTTTCAAGGTCCGCAGCGGTGCGGAGAACAGCTCCAGTGCTGGAATAGAACACATGATACTCTGTATCACACTCCAAAGCAGCAGAAGCTTGAATGCTGTAGTGGGCAGTCAGACTACTGAATGATTCCATAAAGCTCAAGTAATTTGCATCACGAATCTGAAGTGTTTAGTTTTCAGGAAATCATTCCACGAATGTTTTGCTTACAGTCTCTGCATATTAATACTTGATAGAAAGAAATGACACACTTAGCTTTAAATTACATGCTTGTATCTTATGCTCACCAAGACTGCATTTATTTGATAAAAATGCAGTAAAAACAGTAATAGTGTGAAATATTATTGCAATTGAAAATAACTGCTTTCTATTTGAATGTATTTTAAAACTTAATTTATTCTTGTAATGGCAAAGCTGAATTTTTAGCATCATCACTCCAGTCTTTAGTGTCACATGATCCTTCAGAAATCATTCTAATATGCTGATTTGGCACTTGAGAAAAATTCCTTATTGCTATCAGTGGTAAAAACAGTTGTGCTGCTTAATATTGTTGTGGATTCTTTGATGAATAAAGAGTTTAAAAGCATTTATGTGAAATAGAAATCTTTTGTAGCTTTAAATGTCTTTACTGTCACTTTTGATCAATTTAATGCATCCTTGATGAATAAAAAAGATAAATTTCTTACAAAAAAAAATCTTTCAGACCCCAAACGTTTGAATGGTAGTGTATTACAAAGTCTAAATCAGTAGGTAAAACAAACAAACAAACAAACAAAAAACCTTTTGTGCTGTGTGATGCAGTGTATAGTATTATCCTGAGAACACGTGCAATTTATTTAGATAAATATGGTCAGTTGAAACGGAGGGAAAGTGCCAGTTGTAGAGTGTTCTTTAAGATGCGAGAATATCTGTTTTTTTCCCCTTCACTCATTAACTCCGGCTCCACACGGACTCAAGGCTCCATGCTTTGACTCACACGCTCATGCATAGGCGCATACTCTCACGCACGCAGAATGCGTCTCTTGGAATTCCAGTATAGGGCCAGGAGGCAGAGAGGAGGCTGATGGGGGACAATGGGCAGGACATCTGTCATGCGTGGCTGCACTCCGTCCACTCACAATGGAGAGTGGTGCCTTTCTTTCCTCTCTCTCCTTTCCGGGGAGACTTCTGCATCTCACAATGGTCCTTTTGTCCCCTCTCTGCTTTTTTTCCCCAGCGTTTAACCCTTTAAATCTGTTTCTTTTCTGCCAGCCTATCTTTCTGTCCTGAAGAAAGAAATGACACACTTAGCTTTAAATTACATGCTTGTATCTTATGCTCACCAAGACTGCATTTATTTGATAAAAATGCAGTAAAAACAGTAATAGTGTGAAATATTATTGCAATTGAAAATAACTGCTTTCTATTTGAATGTATTTTAAAACTTAATTTATTCTTGTAATGGCAAAGCTGAATTTTCAGCATCATCACTCCAGTCTTTAGTGTCACATGATCCTTCAGAAATCATTCTAATATGCTGATTTGGCACTTGAGAAAAATTCCTTATTGCTATCAGTGGTAAAAACAGTTGTGCTGCTTAATATTGTTGTGGATTCTTTGATGAATAAAGAGTTTAAAAGCATTTATGTGAAATAGAAATCTTTTGTAGCTTTAAATGTCTTTACTGTCACTTTTGATCAATTTAATGCATCCTTGATGAATAAAAAAGATAAATTTCTTACAAAAAAAAATCTTTCAGACCCCAAACGTTTGAATGGTAGTGTATTACAAAGTCGAAATCTGTAGGGAAAACAAACAAACAAACAAACAAAAAACCTTTTGTGCTGTGTGATGCAGTGTATAGTATTATCCTGAGAACACGTGCAATTTATTTAGATAAATATGGTCAGTTGAAACGGAGGGAAAGTGCCAGTTGTAGAGTGTTCTTTAAGATGCGAGAATATCTGTTTTTTTCCCCTTCACTCATTAACTCCGCATCTCTATTGTGGCCTGCTGACTGACAGCTGACGGGATGCTTTTGGAGAGTTACCACATGGTGGGTGTCTTAACAGAGAATGTATTGCATCACCGCACTTCACAGAGCTTCCGTCCACATATCACTTTACACCGCCGCCGCTTGCTGTTTAAATATTACTGCTTATTCAGGTGACAGTTGTTGTAGTGAAGTGTGTAATAGCTTCTAGCAGTATGTAGAGATCTTCATCTGAGCCTGTGATGAAGCCTTTTGATTTGTGTGTGTGCGTTAAGTCTGTGAAAGTGCACCGCTGCACGTTCTCGTGTGTGCTTGTGCATTTGAGTGACAGAACCGTGGGAGCTGTATTGAGTAGTTTAGCTAACTTTGGCACTTCAGACTATTCA
>NW_015544165.1:2085023-2112780 GCF_001515605.1 Sinocyclocheilus anshuiensis
TTTTTCCCCAGCGTTTAACCCTTTAAATCTGCTTCTTTTCTGCCAGCCTATCTTTCTGTCCTGAAAAAGAAAGCAAAATCAGAGAAGCTCCCTTTGGCTTCGCTGCTCAGTACATGCAGAGATATACCGGTACATTAAAAGTCTCTGAACTTACATGTTTGAGAGTGTGTGAGAGAGAGGATGTCATGTCAGCATCATAGAATTACATAGCACTTTCAAAATCTAAAATTTCAAAATAGTTTTTATGATTATATTAAATATCTTAACACTTAGAATGTTCAAAATGCCATTTAAAAAAAATTATTATTATAATTAAATGTAGTTAAATCACTAGAATAAATGTATTTAATATATTTAAATATTTGAAATATTCAAATGTAGTAAATATTTTAAACATTTTGAAATACTTCAATATTTGAAATATTTAAATAACAAAGAAAATTGAATCTGCATTTCAAATTTTCATTTAGAATTTTGAGTATTTTCGGAATATTGATTCTACATTTTGCATTTTTTACACATTGCTTTTCTTACATTTGGATTTTTTTTTACATTTAAAAGTTTGGTTTTGCTTTCCAATGACATTTTAAAATTAGAATTCTGCTTTTGTAATTTTTTGAAGTATAGTTTAGAATGTTAATTTTGCTTTCGAATTTTGAAATCATATTTAGATTTTTTAGCTTTTTGAATTAGATTTTCCTACAATTTTTTGCATCCTTTATCCTTTTACATCCAACATATCCTCTCTTTTTTTGTCTCTTACACTCACTCACTGTCTCTTTCTGTCTTCTGACCTATTTCTCTCCATGGGAAGTCTCATTATAGACAAGCTTTCACACACTCAACTGTAGTCATTTCTCCTTGGTTGATACCTTTCAGCTTATTGACCACCGCATGTAAATGAGCGACAGTCTTGCAGATAGCCAGAACTGTCCCGAGCACCATTGATTGGCCAATCCAGCAGCGTTTGTAGTGAAAGACCTCTAATTACCGCCAGCCCTTCTAAGCTATAGCTTTTAGCCTGTTTTCAACACACTGTCGCTCATGTAAATTGCAAATTGATTTCTCAGCCTGCCCCCCTTTCTTAAGGACTTAAGGGGTTCAAGACAGTCCACCATTGATTGAAGTTAGACTGCAATGCTTTATTGCTGTCAGCCATAAGGCTTTTTGAGGGGAAAACTTCAATAAAGGCTTTTGGGTTTCGAATTCAAGGACTTTGGAAAAGTCCCAGAAACTTTGCTTCTTACATACAGTGTGATTTAAATGTTGTCTAAAGCTAAACATATTGCAAGGCAAGCCACAAAGGTGGGTCAGCTAATGAATTAATACTTTTTTGAGAATGCAAAGGTTTGGAGTAAACTGTGGTGGACTGATTTACTGCTTCAGCATGGAGGTTGAGGCTCCCATGCTTGGCCAGGTACTATAATACACTGACTGGCAACCCTTACTGCTGTGTACTGGCAGTTAATTGTTCCCAGCTGTTGTGGCTCAGGGAACAAAGACACTTTTGAAAAGGTGATCTGTTGATTGGGGCACCAGCCTGACTTCCTTTAATGGGATGTGGATCACAGCAAAGGTGGCATCTGTGTACAGCGTTGCTGGTTCATGTGGCCCAGGGCTAACACACAAACTGTAACAACAGTGGCCCGTCTGTGTGTGTTTGTTTAAATCAGAGCGCATGTTGTTCATGTTTCAGAGGGAAAACACAAAGCAAGCGAAGAAAAGAAATGAAGTGATTCTGACAAACTCTTGTACTTCTGGTGTGAAGGAGGGTGTGTTCTGTCGGTGGTGTTTTATAGTGTTCAGACATGGAAGAGCTTTGTGAGTCATGTGATTAGGGTTGGAGCTCAGTGTTGCGACATGAAAATCTATCTATCTATATACATACTGTGTGTGAATATATATACACTAGATAAATAGCTAGAAATCCTACACCATGTTTTTCTCAGTGTAGATAGATAGAAACAGTCTTTGTTATTGGTGTTTCCTCATAAATCTTTCTCTTTTACAAGTGAATTCAAGCATGAGGATAGAATTGTGATGAAACAGAAGATAAATAAACATAGGACAGAGGACCTGAGTGAACACATGCAGACCCACTGAAGACCCACCATAGAAGACATTCTGCTCACTTCTCTTCTCACACCAGGATAAATATTTAATGGAGCCTGTCAGCAAGACTTCACTCTGTCTTATCTCTCTCTGGGATGGAGGGAAGGAGTGGAGAAATGTTGGCTTTGTAACAGAGAGGGATTGTTAGAGAGGAAGAAAGAGGGGGAGAGAGAAAAACAAAGACAACGAAATACAGAGAAAGAGAGAGTGACAGAAAGATTTCACATTCCAGACTTGTGTGATTGGTTCATGCTTCCCTTTAGGCCAGTGTTCACTTTCAGACAGCCTGTCTGCTGCATGTCCTAACACGGCTGTGGCCTCCATTAGCTGTGAAAGTGAAGGAAAGACTGACTGAAATGTTGGCCAAAATGTTTTTACCAGATGTTCTTGTAACTCTAAAGTTAAAGAAAATGTTCACAGATTATCAAAAACAGAAAATTAACCATGTTTGTTTATAACTTATTAGTGCCATCATTACTATTGTTATTACTTGGGGTTAGATTATTTTCAAAAAATATGGCAAAATATATATTTAAATACATTTGAAAATATACAAAAATATATTGCAAATAATGATTTAAATATATATTTGCATCAACATATTTTCTAAATATATTTATGTTCAAAATAATATATTTAAAAATACTTCAAATCTTTTTTTTTTTTTTCAAGGAGAGGTGTGTTGTTATTTTTCAAAATGATTGCACTTGGTATTTATACCTACTGGATGATAGAACGTTTAAAAATTGCTTTACAGGAGGGGCCTTATCCATATCATCCACATCATATATATTGTACTTGGGGAAGGACTCTTTTGATTTGGGCCAGCAAGTAACCTGCCTAGTAATCACCCTGAACACTTTAGCAATCACTCAGTCAGAACACCTACACTAGCATCATGGCAGTGAGTTTTGCATGGGCATGCAGTTTAGTTTTACATAATGGCGCACATCAGTATCATTATCTTTGCACAGCTTATTTGGATTAATTATGTATCAATTATAGTTTGTCCCAACATCAATTTTACATTCAGTGTTACAGCTGATGGATGTCAGATAAGAAACATCCACATTGACTGATTGACTACAGAACCCCACTAACATATCAGTGTACCGCTCTACACTTAGACAAGCACATGACCTCATTCCAGTGCATTGTGGCCCAGTGCATTGTGTTGCTCCAGTTTAGACAGAGGAGGGCTTTGAATGAAGCTGACTGTAGCTGAAACTGAAACCGAAACCAGAGAAAGTAAGACAACACGAGCAGTCGGTCCAGGCTTGGGTGTCCGTATCCAGTACAGCGTATGGGTTTAAATAGGAACTGGAGCACTGGAATGGGAGCCAATGAAACAGTAGATCAGCAGGTGACTTTCCTCAGTATTCAAACACAGCCTGCGGATTTCGCATGTCCCTTTTTCCGTTTCTGCATGATATCACAGCACTGCTTGACACAGTAAGCTTTTAATGTGCACTTTTAAAGAGCACTGTGTGTAAACAAATGCTGAGGAGGGAACTATATAGTTGACCCAATGGGAGGAATTGCAGTAAATGGATAACCTTGATAGTAGAGGCATTGAGATGTGGTTAACAGTTGAAGCTGCCCCAGCTGTGCTAGTAAAAAGCAATTACACTTTACAACATCTGCACAGCCACAGCTTCTTAATAAATATACACACAACACCTGTGATTACCCTCTAGCCCCTCCCCCTCCAGCTCGTTCCACAGGCACAATTGTGTGGACACTGTTCAGGGTCAGTCTATCCAAGCTCTGTATCCAGAGTAATGTTAGCAAATCTCATAAATGCAGAAGTCCATTCAGACCACTGGTCATCAGGTAAAGGTCACGGGAGCTCTCTCAGTCTACTTGCCTGTGAAGATAATATGATTGTTATTTTATTGTTCCAAAATAATGTGTTTTTATGTGTTCATTTATATTTATGATTTTCTCTCCATAATGGATGTCTTTTAAAACAAATGGAAATTAGCTGTAATAAGTTAATGTAAACCTTAGTTACCTTAGTTAAACATTTGACCCGGCTACTAAAACAATTAGTCATTAGTTGCTGCCATAATAATGGACCTTTTCAGAAGTTTGCGTAATTTTTGTTCTCTTTTTCTTCTTCACTGTAATATTAGTAATGCTGTAACATTTATTAATATTATTCTTGTAAATCGTTTCCAGCATTTCAGGAATAAAAGTCTATAACTTCTAGCAAACAGAGATGTGGGTTCAGACACATTACCATATGACCTTGGTTTTTGTTAGAAAAACATTGTCATTTGGTGGTAGTAGAAAAACAACAATTTGGATTTGAACAGCAATAAATTAACAACTACCTCTGTTCATGTTGAAATGACCTTTTGTCCCCATGATAAACAATTACCATCCGAATAGAGATTAGCAAAAAAAAATTAGGATTCTTTTTTTTATTGCATTTGCTTATCTAATTAGTATATGAATTATTTGTTTGACATAATTGGTGCCTGTTAGATACATTTGACCTTGTGTAAGTTGATGTTGGATTTTATGCTGGCAGTTTACGTGTTTAACAGCTTTATCCTGAGATGAAACATGCTTCAATGTATGTTTTAGTCCCCCTTTTTCCTCTAAAAAAGTATAAATGAACTAGAAATGCAAAACAAAACAAAATATTTTGCAAAACAAAATAATAATAATAAATATATATACCTTGCTACGTGTACTGCGTTAGGCTAACCGAGACTTGTCATTTGCACTTATATATTGTTGTTCTTTTGTTAGTTTTGACTGCTTTTATTGTCCTCATTTGTAAGTCGCTTTGGATAAAAGCGTCTGCTAAATGACTAAATGTAAATGTAAAATAAAAACAATCCAAACGAAAAACATAAAACAAACTAAATAAAACAAAAACAAAGCTAAAGCTAAAAACATTAACAAAAAACATTTTTGTTTTTTGTCCGAATAAAGGCCTTGTGTTTTAACAGCAGGCATGGAGAGAACAAAAGTGACCAAATTTTCCATTGTGGTGTTTGCCTGGCTGAGGCTGTGTTGACTGTTTTCCTGTGTTCATTGTTAGCCCTGTGTGTGCATGTTTGAAATGAATGGTTGGCAATGAAACCCAGCTCTGTATAGTAATAAATACAAACTGAGATTGAAATGTTTTTATTTTTCTTTCCATCTTTTCACAAACCCCATTCTCATGTGGCCTTGTGTGAACAGCATCATCTCATAGGCTTTCACTGTGACAATTACAGTCTCAGGCCTTTCTTCCTACAAGCCTCCAAATTCTCCGTTGTATTAGCAATTTCATCTGACAGTTCTCCAAACAGACCAGATCCCTTTTAAATGGGAACAATAATATGGAAAATTACTTCTATGTTGACTCACTCCCTTGTCATTCTCTCTCTGCATGTTTTCTTCAATGCGGGGCCATTAAGCTATCACGGACTAGGCTCGGGGGAAATGAAACAATGTCCAGATCCGAAGGATTCCTGCATGCTGAAGGGAGGACAGGCAGAGGGAGGGGTGTGTGATAGGATGATGAGGGGCAGACGTGGGGAAAGCGTGCTATCAAAGCTGAAGGAATGCAGAAGTAGACTGATGCAGTCTGGAGTTCAGTCTGTGCTTTAAACACCTTATTACAACCAACAGACCAGAGACGGAGAGACACTGTCCATACGATGACCTCCACACTGCAGTTTGTACACCATTGCTGGAAACTGTCCCATCATACAGGAAAATCAGAAATGAGAGATCTTTAATATTGCAGTTGTTTCTTCTAGATGGCAAAGAGATAACATGGTGATCAATTCCCATAAGGGAATGATCTGTCATTAATTCACTCACCATCATGTCCTTCCAAATCTGTATGTCTTACTTTATTTTGATGAAGATATCCTAAAATTTGTATGTTTTTTTTTTTTCAGTTGTGCTGCACCAAAATAATAATGCATAAGATACAGAGGCCAGTATAACCTCGTAATAAACTCATCTGAGCTGCTCTCCATATGAGGACAAAATGTCCTTGAGAGAAAATGGAAAATTGCAAGGATTTTGCTCTTTTCAGGTGTGGAGTGGGACGTGACTGAACAATTACTTTGAAGAGGTTAATTGAGTTCTTGAGTCGTATGGACCACTTTTATGATTATTTTATTGTGCTTGTTGTCATTTTTGAAGTTTCAAAACTATTCACTTTCATTTCTTAGTTTTTCATAGACAAAAGAAACGTACACTGCTTGGGAACAACATGAGGATGAGTAAAAAAGGAACATTTTCCTTTTCAGGTAAACTATTCCTTTGATGAGCTTGCCTTATCAATGTAGTCCTCCATTCTTTACTTGTTTACATTACAAATGCTAGTAAAAAAAATTTAAATGGCTTCTTTACTATGACAGGAATGTTTTATCCTTGTTCTTCTCATATCTACAGTACTTGCTTTTCTTATTATATTTACTTATGAGTAAGTGCTCTTTTTCCCTTCATATCATCAGCCAAGTACTGCCCTATTTATTAATTTTTTTTTTACATCTTCATGGTAGATGGTGCCTTTTTCTTTGACACCCACAGACGCACTCATGCATATATGTGTCTACAATAGTGTGATTGGAATGTGCGTGCTGTCGTTTGTTACAATCATTATCTTGCCGAAATTTTGGGTTAGTTTCACCGCCTCCATAGTTTGAGCGAGAGCAACATTCAATAATTATTGATCTGTGGACATACAACTTTTACTGGAGCGCCCATTTAATCACAAAAGCTGATTTATTGTTGCCTCTATGACAGTCTCATTAAAATGCTGTCTAGCTAATCAAGTCCATTCACTCTCCTGGAGGACTAATCTTTTACAGGCTGCCAGAACAAATCCCTGTGGTAACAGGATTGACAGGGAGTGAGGAGGACTATTCATCTGCTTTGCCCCGTAAATGGAAAAATAAAGTTTACAAGAGTTTTGTGATTCCACACCTGATCCTGGTGAAATACACAATCATTGTTCTGTTATAATTATTGTTTTATCAATTATTGTCGTTATCTGTTGGTTTTCTACTGTTCCTACATGGAGAATTAAAGAATTACACACCACATTTACACACTGCATAACTAGCTTCTTTATTTAGTGTATTTCATATTTTTCTGTTCAAAAAAGTGCATTTAATGTACTCTCCCTGCTGATATAGATGCCAAGGCCAGAATGTCTATTTTCAAAAAATAACGATGGTCTGTATTCTAAAAAAAATGTCCTTCCTAAATTAATTATAAACACCTGATAACACTGAATAAAATTTTTAAAAAGCACTTATGAAGGCTGTAAGCCTAAACATCTGTTGACTTATTTTATCCCCTGGTTAAGATTGAATAAACTTTCCATAAATTGCATTTTTTAGAGTGAAGCCCTTCGTTGTTTTTTGAAAATACTTTTCTATTCAGTCATGTTATTGAATTATCTGTGTTCAGACCATTATGCAGCCATACTTGTGTGGCTCACAAACATGATACATTGTTGACAGTAAGCCGTCTTTGAGGCCGTTCTTTGACCTTGAAGTGTTTGTTGCAAAGCCTTTTGTGAGGGAATTGGTTTGAGGGCTTTCACGTTTGGACTCTGTGCAGTGCTCTCTGTGATGGGTTAGGTGTGGCAAACTTCACTGCACACGTATCTGGATCATGTACATTCCAGAGTCATGCAGTTATCTGAACTATTTGGTTGGAGGCAGTGCAGGCTCAAATGTGCCGATGGTTGTGCTTGGGTGGTTTTGTTCGCTATACAGGTTTATAATTGTGCATGTGCGTGTTGGTGTTTTTTAAGAGGCTTCGGTTTGAGGAAAAAACAAATTGATGCTCCTTTTTGAGATAAAAACAAATTGATTCCAGTGGAGTCATATAAGGTCTTGAAGCTTGCTATAATGAAATTGTACTTTTAAAGCCTTCAGGTTTCTCCTGTGTGGATATATTTGAGGGGTCGCTGTGTTTTATGAGTTTTTTATTGTGTGTGGGGCTTCATCCGCTAAATGAATTGAAAACCCAGTTGAGAGTGACAATGAAACCTTGAAGATGCTTGGGCGAGCTTTCCACCTTTATGGCAGAATTTCACTTTAGACTTGTATTCGATATTCTATATAAAGGTCGAACCAGTAGCATCTTCGGACATTAAATCTGTCAACTTTACAAATCTATGAAAATTAAAAGGTTTTGCATCTTAAAATCCTAGCTTGAAAAATCTTACCTTGCGAATACATGAACCAAATCAGAAAGATATGGGTCTATAAATCCAACTGGATTAAGAAGAGTGCATATTTCACACTGCCTTTTTCTTATGAAATAAGATCTTTCATTCAGAGACTATATCATTTTGTGCAGTGTTGGTAATTGCACTTTTGTGTTTCAGCCTCTCTGGCCCACAATGCAATCTGATATGTCCATTGTTCTGATATGCAGGCTCTATTGAGAGAGTTATTAAAGTAATGTGTAATATCGGCATTTTCCTACTGCCTCAAGCTGTGTTTATATTGCACTATTTTATCTGAGAAAACCTTTTCAGCCAATTGTACGTGATAAAGGGATTTCATATGTGCTTAGTGATCAATGCTTATTGTAGGAAGAGGTATTGACTCTCTTCTTATTGTCACCTGATAGAACGGTGATTGTTCCCCTTACATATGCATATGCATATTCTTCTGCTGATATTAGAGTTAAATAATGGAAGATGATCATTAAAGGGAAGCATTTGTCCTCAGACTCAGACATGGCAAGGTATCGACCATCATCGCAGACAGGCATGTCATGTTTCTTGTCTTACAGAGATGCATGCAAATGCTGTCTCACAGGCCACTGCGCTGACGTACTGCAACATGCTCTTCATTAGAACGATATGCAGAAAAGCTGCCTGTCTATTGATTTCACTGGTATTATAGTTCCTCTCATTGCTGCTTGGATCTCATCTCCGGTGAAGCGTATCGTCAGCTGGCTGGTATTGTTACAGACAGGCAGTGGAACATGAGCCTACTGTCTGGACAGGAAACTGTCAGCGAGAAGCGTCCTCATTTTACCATTTTATATTTATTTCATTTGTTTCTTACAGATCATTGGATTGTTGATGATCTTAAATCGAAACATTCTTTTCAATCGTTGCTTGCATAGAAGCTCAAGTCTTATGCAATTGAAGTTAATATACCTCTCGATTTACAGCATCAGTTGCAGGCGCTTGCTCCATTTACTTTCACTGCTTTGTTCTAAAAGATTGTCAATCTGGGAATGGCCACTGCCGGTGGAGTGCCAGTAAAGTCTTGTCGATTTCATTAAAAATGGGGACAGATGTTTGTCATTACCCTTATTGATAAGTGCATGGTCAATAGTGTGATTTATTCAGGAGGCACAGGCTAAGCTTTAGTCACAAGTTTTACAGTGGCTTGATCAATAGCACACAATGAACGAGTACAAGAGCAGCACACATGAACGCAAGAGTGTAAGCAAAGGGTTTTGGTGCATTTACGATCAGTCAGGGCCAATAACTGAGCTGCCTGAACCACAGTAGTAGTAGTGTGATAGTTGCATAAGTTATAGTTCAGGAATAGCTAACTATTTGCATATAATGAATTTGAAATGCTTACATCTATCTGAAATAACCATTAATTGAAAGTGCAATGGGATTGTGTTCAGTTCTTTGTATGTTATATCAGGCTGTAGGCCCTGTAAGAATAGCTAAGATGTCATCAGTTTGACTGGACAAGCATGGTACATTAGAAAGGCATTTTGCTTAGCATGGCTGCCACAGTCTAATTTGTCAAAGCCTTTAGTCCAAAAGTAGATCAGAACTATGTGGTGAAAATCTCCCACAGACGTCACTGTGTTAAAGAAGATGGACCTATTACACAATTCGTGACAGTGAAAATTGCAAGCGCCCCTCACCGCAGGCCCAAAGCTTGTCAGAACCTGTGCTGCCAGATCCAAAAATAGAGCCTCAAGGCACTTCAAATTGTAGGTCAGGCACAATGGATTTAGTACATTATGAGTATGATATTCTCTAGATATTATGCAAAACAAAAAAAAGTGTTCAAGTCACTGAGAGTTCAAGGCCATCCTTCAAATCTGAGGATGTCTCTACTGTTTGAAAATATGTTAAGTAACATTATTAAAGTATTTATAAAGTATATGCATATACCACCATTAAAAACCTTGGGGTCAGTAAGAATTTGAAGGAAGAGAGAATTTAATTCCTTTATTCAGCAAGGATGCAATAAATTGTTCAAAATTGACAGTAAAGACACTGTTACAAAAACAACTATTGCAAATAAATGCTGTTCTTTTATATTCCTCAAAAAAATCCTGAAAAGATTTATCATAAATGTATCATCTGTTTTCATAATAATTAAAAAATAATGTTTCTTGAGCAGCAAATCAGCATATTAAAATAATTTCTAAAGGACTGAAGGGTAGAGTAAATAATGGCTGTTAAAAAAATCAGCCTTTCCATCACAGGGATGAATTTCATTTAAAAATATACAGTATTAAAATAGAAAAGAGTTATTTTAAATTGTAATAATATTTCACAATGTTATGTTTTTACTGTATTTTTGATAAAGAAAACAGCCATTGTGAGCATATACATACAAAAAATATACATACAAATGTGATATGTATGTATGGGCGTATAGATGTTTTTGAAATAGACTAATGACATCTTTGTCCCCATGAACAATGACTGTTTGCTCTAAAGCAAATGTCTAGTGCTCATTGTGCCGTGGGGGTGGCCACGCAGCCATCTGTTTGTCTGATCCGCTCGTTTCTGGTTCCCCTGGACCAGTCTGACCAGAGAGAGGCACATTCCTCTGACTGATATAGAGCCTGAAGATGCAGCGGCTCTGGGTTCCAGCGCAAATGCAATTACAGCAGCCTTACAATGTCAGGGCAGACATGACCCTGACAGCGGCTAAAGAATGAGCAGTTTAGAGATTGAATTATCCTGCTGCAGCACCGCTGCCTGTCAGGGGCGTGAGGGATGATATAGAGCTGTCTAGAGCTGAGCTACATCTAATTTTCTCTCTCTCTCACTTTTGCCTTTTTATGTATATCTGTGTTGTGTTGTGAAATATCTGACATATTTCAAATAAAATAAAGGGACAGTTTGGTCTAAAATTAAAATGCTGTCATCATTTACTAATCATCATACTTCTTTTTTTCTGGAGAAGATAAAAGGAGACATTTTTGAGCAATTGTTATGTCGCTCCTGCTATTTAACAAGAGTTCATAATTCCTTTGGCTGTCAAAAACATAAAAAGGCTTTGTGTTTTAATTTTAGTTCCTCAGTGCTATAGTAGAGCTTCATTCCAATCATAAGAATTTTAGTTTTAGAAGACCAATTTTAAGGTGATTTTTTTTTTCAGTACCATTCAAATGTTTGGGGATGGTAAGATGCTTAAATGTTTTTGAAAGGCTGCATGCATTTAATTAAAAATATGAATAAAGGTTATTACAATTTAAAATAGCTGTTTTCTATTTTAATATATTTTAAAATGTAATTTATTTGTGTGATGGGAAAGCTGAATTTTCAGCAGTCATTATTCCAGTGTTCAGTGTCACATGATCCTTCATAAATCTTTATAATATGCTGTTTTGTGCTTAAGAAACATTTCTTATTAATATCATTGTTGAAACCAGTTGTGCTGATTATTATTTTTGTGGAAACTGATACTTTTTTGGAATAAAAAGTTCAGAGGAACAATATTAATTAAAAAATAAATCTTACTGACCCCAGTCTTTTGACCATTAATGTATTTTTTTGTGTGTTCCAGAGAAAAAATAACCATTGACAATTATTTGGAATATCATGACGGTAAGTAAATAAGGCAGAATTTTCATTTTGGTCAAACTTAAATCAAGTAACTTTTTTAATGCATGAGATGTTATATTATTTTTTCATTCAAAAAATAATTCACCCTTTTTCATTTGATAGGAGAGAAAGAAAGAGGGAACAAAATAATGGGGTGAAGAAGGGTTAAAGGAATCAGGAAATGCCACAAGTTGTACTCAAACACGGTCTGTCTGCTTGAGCTTCAATACATGTAAACATAGTATTTCCCCTGTATCTCTTGAGTTCTGTAAACTTAGTTAAAAAGCAATTACTGTGATATTATTTGAGAAATTGAGACAAGGCCAATGCCAGGAACCACCTTCTTGTGCAGAATCCAGGGCTAATGAATTTGCACCTCAACACTAACACAGAAATCAATGGACATTTTCTCTTTACAGTCATATTCAGTATAGCTGAATGTATGCTTATGGAAAGAACCTTTTCCCATCCTCTGACTGTTCTGTAGTCTGTCCTTTACCTCATTTCATTCTCTCTACCTTACCTAAAGTCACTTTCACAGTTTAATTAATGTTACTTTAATGGCTCTTATAATGTTTGCAGTGTAGCACATATGAACCACTGAGTCTGTCATGTAATGGAGGATTAAATTAACTATTAATTCATGTGGCTGAAGGATAAAGGGACGAAGCAAATGGCTATAGATCACAACAAGCCCTTATGCTGAACAGTGTTACAGGTGGACTGCTGCAGGATCTAATCATGTGGCTCATGCAAATGCATTGTAAATACATATTGCACATGTGAGTCCAGCTATCAATCTGTGTTGCAGTGTATGCACGCATTGGTAAGCACAGAATATTGACAGATGATATAAAGATGGGGGAGGAGGTTTTGCTGTGCATAATTGAAAATCATTCAGACAGTTGTGCAGTTTAACTTTGAAACAGCATTGTCATGTGCAAGAAAACAGGATTAATTGGTTCCTAGGTCACTGAAAAAAAGAGTGTGGGAGATGTATTTCAGTGTTGTGTGGTGAAAGACTCATCTTTTTATATGAGCTAATATGCTATTGTGAGTAATGCATTTGCTTTTTTATATGGTATTTGGACATAAATGTGTGTTGGCAGTGTGTGAATACAACCACCCTACAATGATAAAAATCCACCCACTCCTTATTTGTGAATCCCCATTAAACCAAGTCTCATTAGACATGCCATTTTGATTCTTTGAGCAGTGTGACGTCACATTGCTCAGGCCCCGACCACGATTGTTGACGGACACCATCGTATTAGCAGAAACCCCGCCCTGAGTTAGCCGCACACAATCCGCCATGTTTATCTTCACACTAAAAAATGCTGCTATAAAAGCAGCATTCAAGTTAGAAACGTCTTCTTATTAAAGCTATAGAAGTTATTCGGTCAAGAGCAGTGAGTGATTTTCTGTTTCTATTTATTGTTTGGCTCATATTAACAGTGTAGACAGCAGTATGCTGCTGTCCCTTAATACACAGATCTAATATAAGCATGCAATTTCTTTCCCAGCTGTTTACCTTCACAGACATAACTGACTGTGTGTATGTAACGTGTTTTTAACACAACCTTGTGTGTATTTGAAAGTTTAAGTGCATTAAGACATGAAAGAGAACTTAGTTTAGTACTCATGTCGTATGACAGCCGCTTTCTGTGCACTCAGAAAACACCGTATCAGCAGTTTAAACTGATATGACTTTAAAACGCATGATTTCAGCGCGATAGACATAATAATCAAAACCAAACAGATGTTTTGATTTGGCAGAGTATCCGAGGCAGGAGCTGTAAAAGCACAGCCCTATTCTGGAAAAGGGGCGGAGAGCAGCAGCTCATTTGCATTTAAAGATACATGCACAAAAACAGCATGTTTTGGATTCCACTCAATGTAGGCATTTTCAAAATCGTATAATATATGATCTGTGGGGTATTTGGAGCTGAAACTTCACAGACACATTCTGGGGACACCTGAGACATGCGGTATATTACATTTTGTAAAAAGGGGCATAGTAGGTGCCCTTTAAATTTTGCTTTTACTCTTATGTATTTTTATTTATTTATTTTATTTTATATAAATTCAGAATGTTGTAGTATTTAATTTTACTTTAGAATGTTATTCTTACTCTTATTTTATATTGTTATTTTATTTTATTTCAATGAATTTCAGGATTGTATTTGATTTTACTCTTAAATATTTATTTTTACATTATATCACTTTCTGTTTATTGTCAGGTTTTTTAAACTCAGATTATCAGTGTGGTTTCAGACTTCTGGATCCTATTTAAAATCCTAGACAATCATTATCAAACAAAATTTATTAGTACTTCTATGCATTTACTACAAATTTTGAGCAATCAATTTATTGCTTGCTTCCAGCGAACATGGCTATGAAACATTTTTTTAAATAGAGACCGTGGTAGTTAATGACTAAGATATTTTTCCCAGTTGTCTGAGCTTAGGACAGTAGCTTTGAAGTACTGAACTGTAACCCAGTGATGGCACTTAAGGGAGCTGATGAACAGTTCTGGGAGCACTAATAGATTCTGTGCTGTGCCAAAATGGATCCTGTCTCCTCCCAGGCCGCTGTGTTGTCACTGTATTTGTGGATCAAATAAATTATTGATGGATAGCTGATCGGTTTTGATCAATTACAGGCAGATTACTGAGGAAGGTGGACACCAGAAGACTGACGGCCTGATTGAATTAGCACCCTCGCACACAGAAAGTGTCCTTCAGACTCGGCCCTTCTCGACCACATGAGAATCCCAAATGCCTCAGGATATTTCTGCCAACCTCTTATGTTCCTTTCAGCACTCTGTGCAGGTTTAAAATGCAGTTTCTGTATTATAAGGAAATTTGTTGGATTAATTATCATGTTTGGAAGGATCTAATCAGAGACGCCAGTATTCAGAGGCATTAATGTTTGGGTCTGTTGATATGGAGCTGTTGTATATGTCTATGGATATGTTTACATGCATTTATGTTCACAGACCTTGACACATCTGTTGAGTATGTCTGTTGCAGCTGCTTCCATCTGAGCTTCAGTAGGAGCAACAATGAGACAGACGTGGGCTGAAAATATATGTGCATAAATATTGGCATTTATAGGAATCTCATTCATATAACATGATATGTTGAATTGGAATCTTGCCTCCCAAGGAAAGAAGCTATTACAAAGTTAATGTGAGCTCCGGATAGAGAGCTAGAGGCTGAATTGGGTGCATTTATCTTTTTCCACTGGTCAGCAATTGAAAGGAGAAAAAAGTGAAAGAAAAAAGCTTGCTGATACGAAGAAACACCTTTATTGAACAGATCCATTTGCTTCAGTCATCAGACACTTTTCTTCTAAGGCGTTCTATATCCCTTTTTCTGCACCCATGTTCAGATATCCATTTGTATTTGAATAGTTCATGTATAACATGAACCTTTGCATTTTTAATTGAGACTAGGTTAAAATTGATACAGTAAGAATTTAACTTTACAATGAACAAAAAGTAACATGAAATAGCAAATCACAATGCTTCATAGCATTTATTATTCTTGGTTAATGTTCATTTCTACATATACTAAAGCATTTTAACATCTTCAAATTGAGCAAAAGTATATATTTTTAAATTAACCTAGATTAGTAATAGAATAAAAGTTCATGTAAACCTCATTGCATAGTGTTGCCAGAAAAACCTTGTAACCTTTTTAATCATTGTTAACCATCATTTATTTTTTTTAAATAATTATTGAATCATAATTTTTGCTTTTAATGGTTTGTGGTGTTTTTTTAAATGCATTTAAAAATACATTAAATATAAAATAACTATAATTTATTATTACCAAAATGCTGTTTACAGTTAGAGTTTGTCATACTGCACGCAATGTCAACTTCCCTAAAGTACTGAACACCTACAACCCATTTATCTTCATTTAAATTGTACTAGACTCATTATATATATACCTTTGTCGATTTGCCATTGTTTAAATTGCAAACAAAATCCTGAATGAAGACACCTGTTTGCGGCTTTCATTGTCATTGGAGATGCTGCTCCGTTGTGCCTGCGCTCTGGAATAATCTGAGACTTTCCTGAGTGTTTCTGTGCTTGGTCTTGGGCTAGATGGTGTACTCAAATACAGTCTATAGCATACTGCTCTGATGCACATACACATTTATTGATAGACTATAAAGAACACGCTGATGTCAGCTTTACTTACAGCCTTGGGCAAATAGGCACCAGCAAAATGGCTCACCACCACAGTTTTCCATGCAGTGTGGGTGGGTTGTATCACACTGTCTCCGTCTCTCCCTCCAGACGCCATTCTGGCTCCTTCGTGCCCCCCCCCCAAGGGTTTCAGGCTGTGCAATTTATTGCAGCTTCAGGCTCTCTGTTAGAGCACCAAACCTTCACCCAGCTTGAAATATTGTACTCACGTCAATCAAAATTTTCATATAGCCAAATGTTTTCAGCCCCACATGCTCCAACCATTGATCACTGCTGCTTAACGCTGTGCATCTGATAAACCACCTGACAGATTTTTTTTTGCAAACAGAATTATCTCTGATCAATACGTTGGCCGAGTCGCTGCTCTAAAACTATCAATCACTGAGAAGCAGAAAGGAAATCAACAGTGCTAGATAATGCTGCCTTTATGCCTTTTAAAGTCAGTGTAAACAAAGTAAGCACCTCGAATGGTAAACAGTCACTTTGTGATTTGCCAAGTGGAATGACATTGATCGGATGAGTGGCAACTGTGAACTTCATGAATCATGCAAGTGAGAATCGGCTGGTGTGTATGTGAGCTGGAATGTGTCCATCTCTCTGTCCGTGACTCATCTGTGCCAACTCAGAGCTGCAGCTATATTTAGAGTTCCTGACATCAGGCTCTGTTGAGGGAAGTGCTGGTGGAAACGTTATCCCGACACAATGGGCCAGTCGAGGTTTGAATAGACAGAGGAGCTCAAGTGACACACAGAGAGTTGCAGACCGAAAGTTATTGTTCACATGTTGCCTAGGGAAAAAAAAACATTGGAATGTTTTACCCTTCTGTTCTGTTGAGATTTGACATTTATGACTTTGCAATAATACACACACACACACTTTCATTTTTTTTTTCATTTCACACTTTTTAATTTTAATTTTAAAGTTTTAGTAATTTTGTTGTATTTGTTTGTTTTAAAATACATCTTCATAGTTTTTATACATTTTTCTTTAAGTTTTAGTTTTAATTACTGTAGTTCATCAAGTTAAACCAAATCGAAATAAGAAATGTTGAAATAAAATATTTTAGTTTTTTATGTTTTATTTTAATTTAGTTAACGTTTATTTCTGTGACATTTAAATTGGTAGGTGATTTAAAGGTGAGTTTAAAAAGCTCTGACATGTAATTATGTGAAGAAACACATAATGAGTTATATTTAATACACACACAATTGCAGTCTTGTTCAGTGACACATGAATGGCAACAATGTGAATGGTTAGCCCCTGCAGCTAGTGGATTAGCCCACCTCTGTCTTTAATTAGAGCTCTAAAGCACTCTCATCTGACTCCTCTTTCAGCCGTAGACTCCAATCAAAGAAATTTAAAACCACTTGCTTCCCCTGAAGTCTTTGCAGGTATAGTTTGCAATATTTCTCTTAGCTGGTTTCAACACAGCTCTAAAAACAATGTGACTAGTGTCACTTTATTTATTTTTTGCATTTCTCTCAGTATAGCTTACAGGGAATATTTTAGGCCTCACCAGTCTAAACTAGACTGAGCATGCATATATTGTGTTTGGAATGGCATTAAGATCTAAATTCATCATAGGTGACCTTTTGTATGCACAACAGCCTGCTTGTGCTGCCATAAACGCCATGCCTGCTCTAAAGTTAATGTTTCTCTCTGGGCTGTGTCACATGTTCCCAGTCAGTTTAGCAGCCTTGCATGGACGTGACTGAGTGTCTATGGCAAAGGAAGGTGTAAAAATGGAGCCCAGTTGCTTCTGCTGCTTCAGACTGAAATTAATTCCACCCCTGCTATTGCAGAAACTTCAGTGATGTGGAACTTGATGATACTGGCATTGTTCTGTTATTGCTCATTGGTTGGTCCTTCATATTTTCGGAGATTTAGTAGAGTTCTCTTACACGTTTGTTTTAATGTTAATGGTACAGCTCAGATAATCGGTTGATGATTATGTTTGAGTTCATCCTGAAATCTTTAAATTTTGATCGCAGACTTTGGTGTCTTGTCAAATTTAAGCGGTTTGTGACATTTGTTGAGCTCACTTCTTAAACTTTGTGAGATTTCAAGGTTCCTTTTCTCAGGAGAAACATGCAAATCAGGCCTCTATTAATCTCATTGCTGTCTTTGAGATACTGCATAGAAATTGTGATATTAAAAGAGTTATCAATTGTATTTTTTTATTGATAGATGAGCAACCATGAAGGCAGGAGTAAACAAAAAATTCCATTCAGCAAGTGTCTTTCTGTCCTTCTTGCTTTCTATCTTCCTACATTGACTCAGACCCCAACTGTGTGGAAGCACAGAGCATAAATAGCTGAGAAATGTCTTTTCTGTGGAGCCAAAGTGCTGGATTTAACCCCTCTGCACTGATTCCCCAGGCTGCTGCTTAATTCTCCAATTTTCAGCTGTTAGAGTTAGAATAGGAATAATAAACATCTGAAACACCCAGTAATAATCCATCTGACCCCTCTCCCCTCCTCTGTATGGACACCGAGGCCAGGCTAGAGTTTCAGTCCGTCCTAATCTCTGCCAAAGACACTGCACTCGCCCGGCCGGCTAATGACACCATATCACCAAACTTTAGCAGCCTGGAACTGATTATCACCACATTCATGTGCAGACCCCCAAAAATCTCTCTCACACACATTTTGAACTGTGACATTACGTATGTAGAATGTGAAAGCATTTTTTGTATGCAAAAATATGTTCTTCAGCCTCATTCAATTCAAACTTGTCACAACTGAATCCTTTTTATGGATTTATTTCTCTCCATGTGGAATTCAAAGTAATACAGTGTCATATCCAGTAAGTTCTCCAAAAAGTCTAGACACACTTTGATGATCATGTCATGCTATTGATTAAACATATCAAGCCAAATATATTGTGTATGTTCCTGACATGTTTCCAATCTTACCAAATGTGAGGCTTTTAAATTTAATTTATTTTTTTATATGATTGACATTTTATATTTGTTCAGCTATGGTAGAGAATGAACATATGTCTTCAGGAGTGCCATTCTCTCTGGCTCTATCTAATTATAATGGCACGGTCTACTTATAAACTCATTTTATTTTAGGTGGTTGCTGGAAAAAGCTTGACAATATTTCCTCTGTCAGCCATGTGTACCACTCAGCAGTGTACAGCTGTCACCTAAAATGAGACCTGAAAATTAGCTCATTAAACAGAACAGTGCAGTAATGGCACACACACACACACACACACATTATATATATATATATATATATATATATAAAACTTGATCAAAAACTATACTAAAACAGTAATATTGTGATATAACTGCTTTCTATCTTAATATATTTTAAAAAGTAATTTATTTCTGTGAACTGAATTTTTAGCATTCATTACTCCAGTCTTCAGTGTCACATTCAGAAACCATTCTAATAGCTGATTTGAATAGTAAGATATGTCGTCTTATTACCAATGCTGAAAACCATTAAACAACAATTACAAATTTTGGTAGAAACCATGATACATTTTTTCACGATTCTTTGATGAATAGAAAGTTCAAAAGAACAGCATTTATTTGAAACTGAACTCTGTAACACTATAAATGTTTTTACTGTCACTTTTGATCAATTTAAAGCATCCTTGCTGAATGAAAGTATTAATTTCTTTAAAGAACATTTTTAAATCTTACTGACCCCAAACTTTAGTCTGAATTAATAAAATGATATATTTTATGTAAAAATATTTTTGTTAGCCAGAAATTGTTCTTTTTGAGTGTTACATTTTTACTAAATATTATATTACAAATGACTGAGAAAGTCGTGGAAATTTATTGGTCATAAGGTGTGGGATCTCTGTAACATAGATGATTGCAGCCTATTTTAGTTTAAAACTGAAAATCACTAGCATGTCATCTTCATTAAGGGCTGTGCTGGAGTAGTCCTGCTCTTTTGCTCGCTTAATGAGTACCAGCGGGGGACAACTGCAAGCCTTGCTGCTTCTCATTCAACCAAATTACTTATTACCCTGATTCATCACCGGGCTGTCATTTGTGCACCTGATCCCCCTGCACTGTACAGGCTGAAGACGGCAAAGCTGCTAAAAACTGGCATGACCTCTAACAATGAGGTCAGACTGAGATTTTCAGTGTTTTAGGACATTAGCGCTGTTTCTCATCCTTTGTGTTTGTTTTGGAGGCCTGCATTAAGTAAGCTCAGCTGCTTGGTTCTTTAATGCTTATAATCTAATATGCTCAAAATATCATGGGGTCAGTGGACATGTGGTGTTTGAGGTTGTACTGGGTGGTGAATTGTACACACTTGAGGTTGATTTTATGAGTGACACCTGTCAAACTCACTCTTCCGCTGTCTGTCCCTCCCTTTCTAGCTCTGGAGTAAGACTGCTTTGTGGTCATTAGTGCTGCACTCAGCAGGCCTGCAGTAGCCAGACTGCTTGCCTCAGCATTAATGGTTAATTTTTTCTCTTCTTGTGTGCGATAGAGTGATGGGCTCGCATCCTCACAAGGCCCTGCCAATCTATTCCCATACAGCCACTATCATCTCCCAATTATAGTCAGCCTGGGAAGAAAAACTGCACTGTTAATAGAGACTGATGCACAGTTAAACGGTGTTTCCGCAGCACACTTGGCATTGTGAATGCTTGTATTTAGCATTTCCACTTTTTAAATGGTTGCTTGTGCACTTTTAAGCTACAAAGAGTTTAAATAAAAGTATGAAAATGATCGGCTACCGTTTCACCCCACACTTTGTGCTGAGCCACAGTGATTTCCACTGGAGCACCACTAAGAATAGTAGTGGTTAAGACTTTTTGTGAGGAAGTTTCTTTTGAACGGGGGTGGTGCTGAATGGCAGCATTGGGGATAAAAGACCTTTGTTGGACAAAGGATACTTTTATAGATGCTGATGGAGCAAGTTGCTGTGTAGAGCTGACTTGGTTACTGGTTGCATGGTGGGCTCTTTTCTCTAGGGGGGTGTCGAACCCTTGCTTTTTTCCCTTTTGCTTGAAAACATTCCCACTGTTTTTAAACACTGAAGTCTGCATGCTCTCTTGTTTTTAGGTGTATTTCAAATGAGACTCAGCAGTATGATTGAGTTTTACACCACCAGTGCCATGTGACGTGGTAGATTTGGATGCAACGGATTTGGGTGCACATGGCTGAACACAGCACTCTAAAAACAGATCATCAGCTGTGCAGAAATGCTCCATACACAACCTCACACACTCTTTACACTCCTCACAAAATGCTGATGAGCTCCAAAAATCCACCTGTGAAAATGTGTGAGTCCGTATAGAATGTAGGTTACTTCAGGCCCCTCCTATGCTAACATGCTAAATGGTCAGTGTGACAGCTGCAGTCATATCATGTGTTCACACATAAACATTTGAACTGACACACTGAGTTTTATGCTAAAACTATTGCTAATGTTAAAATAAAAATCATTATGGTACTGAGTGAATCATTCAGCATTTTCTTATATGCTGAAATAGGTACAGAAGCAGAGCTGAATCGCTTGAGCATGTCAGACTGGACTTTGGTGTCAATAAAGTGTTCCTATAGCCGTCATGACCTTTGCTGACGCAAGTTTAGTTAACAGCTACAGAAATGAGTGTTAGTGAATTCCTAGAAATTTCTACCAAACTATGGCATAAATTATACATTTTGATAATATAATGTTTGCAATATAAAAGTGTAGAGTCTATGTAAGAGCTGCAAAAATTAGAGTATGTGATCTAGAATAGTCTAGAAATGTCTTTTTAGACTCACTTTAAGTTACAATTAATGTTTCAGTACTGATTTGAGGCATAAATTACGCATTTTCATTATAAAATGTTTTTATATATCTATGAAAGTCTATTTAACAACTACAAAGTTAGCAGTCACTGGTCAAAAAATGTCTAGAAAATTCCTCTAATCTGAGGTGCAAGTTATACATGTTGATCAATTCAAACAATTCAAAATGTTGAGATTTTTTAAAATGCTTTTGAAATAAATCTCTCATGCTCACCCATTCTGCATTTATTTGATCAAAAATACAGTAAAAAAAGTCATATTGTGAGATATTGCTATAATTTCAAATAACTGTTTAAAATATAATTTATTCCCGTGATGGCAAAACTGAATTTAATCCAGTCTTTAGTATAATAATACTTCAGAAATCATTCTAATATGCTGATTTGCTGCTCAAGAAACATTTCATATTATTGTGAATGCTGAAAACAGCCCAGCTGCTTAATATTTTTGTGGATTTTAAGGATTCTTTGATAAGTTAAAAAAGTTCAAAGTTCAAAAGAACAGCATTTATTTGAAATATAAATCTTTTGTAACATTGTATATATCTTTACTGTCACTTTTGAGCAATTTTGAGCATCCTTGCTGAATAAAATATTTCTATAAAAAGAGACTATATTTTGAATGGAAGTGTATGTCTAAGTGTAAAATGTAAAAGTCAGTTTAACAACTATATGAATGAGAGTCTGTGATCTAGAATCGTCTAGAAATGTTGTGTTGGTTTCACTTTAAGTTAGAATTAAAGTTCCAGTACTGATTTGAGGCATAGGTGATGCAGTTTGATATGTTTACCATATATCAAGCATTGGTCAGTATTTTAGAGTCAGCAGTAATTTGACCATTTTCGACCAAAATAAACATCTTTACGCTAATTCCCTCAGGGACTAGCCTAACTCAGCCTCTGCCTTTCCCTGCCTCCACCACAACTAGCCTTCTCTCTCTCTATTTCTCTCTCAGATAAAGAATACAAGCCTGCACTCCAAGCATAATTGGTCAGCTGCCCCCACCCCATAGTCCTCCTCTCATTCTCTCTTTCTCTCTCTCTGCTTAAATAGTTTTAACAAAAAATAGAGAGAGGGAGAGAGAGAAAGAGAGAGAGGGAGGGGGATGGGTAAAGCCGGGGGAGGGTAATTGTGTTTGTGTGTGTGTGTGTGTGTGTGTGTGTGTGTGTGTGCGCGTGTGCTTATTTTAAAAATGCATAAGAAATGTTATTCTTACAATGACATATCAAATATAATACGTTTAATTTTTGCTTGTTCTTCAAGCTAATAAACAAATCAAGTACCTCAATATTACACTCCCTGCTATGTGAAATACAGGCTTGACATAAGTCTCATTCTCATATTCCATTAAATCAATGTACAAATGCAAGGAGTGGCCTAATACACCACTAAAGATAACAAATGGTCCCATAGCTTGGGGAGCCACATTGGTCAGTATTTTAGAGTCAGCAGTAATTTGACCATTTTCGACCAAAATAAACATCTTTACGCTAATTCCCTCAGGGACTAGCCTAACTCAGCCTCTGCCTTTCCCTGCCTCCACCACAACTAGCCTTCTCTCTCTCTATTTCTCTCTCAGATAAAGAATACAAGCCTGCACTCCAAGCATGATTGGTCAGCTGCCCCCACCCCATAGTCCTCCTCTCATTCTCTCTTTCTCTCTCTCTGCTTAAATAGTTTTAACAAAAAATAGAGAGAGGGAGAGAGAGAAAGAGAGAGAGGGAGGGGGATGGGTAAAGCCGGGGGAGGGTAATTGTGTTTGTGTGTGTGTGTGTGTGTGTGTGTGTGTGTGTGTGCGCGTGTGCTCTGTTGTTACTGGTTGGGAAGGAAAGAGAGAGAGGGAGAGAGAAAGACAGACACAGATAGAGTTGAGTCGTGTCCCATATGTGGAAAAAAAGCATAGTACTGCTCGCACAAGCCTGTCTGCTCCAGGGACTATCTAACTGCTTTTGAATCTGATGTGGAAAATGCAGGCATGAGTAGGTGAGTCTACTTTAATATTAATCTAGACACTGCTGCTGTTGCTGCTGGTTGTTCTTGTCTGAAGCTGTAAATGATTGAAAGTCTTAACTCTGCATTGCACTGTCCTCTGTTTCTCCTGATAGCCTGTGCTCTTCTTCTTCTTCTTCACTCCGTTTCATTAAATTCTCCCTCCTTTAATGTGAACCAGCCTCTTCTGCATTCCCCACACTGCGTGCAGGTGTCAGTTTTTAAGCGTACGGCTCTTCATGTTTGCATGTGTGTGCATGTGTTGGATATATAGATGTGTCAGCCTTCATTCCCAGCAAGTTTAGAGGTTGTTGGTTTAGGATAGTCTTTCGCTCATTGAGCAGATGTAAAATCCATGTTTTAGTTTAAACTATTTCAAAAGCACCATCCTGGAATTAAGTTTTTGAGTTTTTCTGTGCTTAACCGATTTATGCCCTGATTCTGACAGTATTAGTTTTACAGTTTCTAATTTTTCATCATAAAGCCAGTAATTATATGAACTATAAGAGAACATCAACATAAAAATATACTATATTAAGTAAAGTGAAATTCAATTTCAAATTTTTGTCATAAAGCCAGCAGTTACATGAACTGTAAAAGAACATATACATAAAAATACTGTATTACTAATATTGTGTTATCACTCATTTACAGGTATAAATATGTTAAACTGACCAGTGTAAGTTTAAGTGTAAGTAATAAACTGACCATTAAAACACTGGTGTGATTTAAAAAATATTTAAACGTTAACAAAAATTTATTTTGTACATTTAACATGGTTTATATCATTATTTAACATCTACTTTTATAATGAATGGCGTGTCTGTTGCCATTTCATTTCCTGAAAGCAGAGCTGGAAGCCACACTGTTTGACTAACATTATTATGCAATATTTTTCATTCATGTGTGAGCTTTCCTACACGCTAACTTGAGAAGAAAAGACACTCTTCTTTGGAACACGCCAAACAAATTGTTCATGCTGCATGTGATGCTGCATTTGATGTACTTGTGTTTTTATTATTTAGTATTATTATTAAATTATTAAGTCTTTGCGTTTTCATTTCCAAGAGCAGAAGGTTTTTTTTTTTTTTTTATGTGTGTGTGTATATCCTTCTGGATATATATTTTTTTATTTATTTGTATATATATATATATCTCCAAATAAACAACAAATATGTATCCAGAAGGGTATATAAATATATTTATATTTACATATATGTATTTATTATTGTTGTTTTTTGTTGATTTGTTTTTTGCCAGTAGTTGTTCTTTTTTTTTCTTTTTGCATCTGTCATAGAAAAAAAGAGAGATAATTGAACCAGGAGAGTGTGTGGGATGAAATGAGTTTAATTTTGTGAAAGCATGCTCTGCTGCTGTTATGAGGCGAGGAGAACCGCTATGGTATGCATGGTGCTTTTTGTCAGGGAGATTTAGAAAGCCCTCTTTAGAAGCTGGACACAGCCATACAATCAGCTTAATGCCTGTGTGCAGGCTCTTAATGAATACCCTGTGTGTGTTCAGCCCACAGTGAGAGTGCCTGTGTCCGTTTCACTCTTGTCTAAAATTGAGATGATGCCTTTGAGGGTCTTGATTGTTGGTTGCATGTTCCTTACTCGTGTTCATGCATCATAAACTTGTTTGTTTGCATTTAAAAATTATGCAGTGCAGTGTATGTGTATATGATGACCGTTCACCCCTCCTGATCGCTGCTCCTCCTCTTTTTTTTGTTTGTTTTCAGGAACAGTTTTTAGAGTCCCAATGTGAGTACAGGCCAGCGATGGACTACAGCTGTACAGACGCTAACCTGGGTTTCACCGCAGAACTGTTACCGTAATCGAGACCAGATCCGCAGAATGCTGAGTCCCATTGTCCCCTATAGTAAGTTTAACATTTTTGACATCAAACCACAGCAAATGCAATAAATAACTTATTGTGAACTATAGTCTAGTGAAAAATTCCCCTAAGGCTACTTAAGTATTTAGTTTGTTGGTAAACCAGTTTGAACAATGGTGCATTTAAAAAAACTAAATGTTCCCAGGTGTCTTCTTCACAATGTTTTAAGCCACATTATTGGCTGTGAAAATACCCAAAGTATATGTCATGGTTGGTAGGACAGGTGTGGGGGTTGAGCTGATGGCTGTACCAGGAGAAACCCTGTGGTTCTGCCACTGTCATCTCACTATGATTAACCACCAATGTCCAGATTACTAGCACAGTTACTTCCTCTATCTCTGTCCTTTTCTGAATCTGTCTTTCTTTCTCTTCTTCTCTGCCTCTCTTTCTCCAGTTCTCTTCCCCCTTCCTCACTGTTTTCGACTGACCTAATAACTGGTCACTGACCTCAGAAGTTGCACACAAAGAAACATTTTGTATCCAAATTGAAATTTCAGATGTACCATTTTAGTTTTTCTGTTGCAAATTCTTGAAGATCAGTTGTTAAAAAGGCACATTCTTGCCTTGGCTTAAGTGAAATGACCATAATTGATGTCAACAATTTAATTTTGCTTTCCTATATGCCCCACAATTTCTAATTCAGATAAATGATGTTCAGAAACATTTAAAAATCTTGCCGACCTCAAAAATGTTCAAAGTTAGTGTGTAAATAAATTATGTATCGATTTATAGTTATAATTTGTTATGGACGTTATGCTTGTCCCTGTATAATGAATCAGTAAGAGTTTCAAATCCAAAACAAAAAATATTTTTTATATATTCCTTTGTGTTTGCTGCACACTTTATTTTCAAAAATGTCACAAAGCCCTGTCAGAATATTTTAAATTCTTTGAGTATCTGGACAGTGTGGGTTGTTTAGCATACACACCTTTTAGCAACTAATTTTAGATGGCTAATGTCACAGATCCTGATTTTCCAGTGCTGCAGCATGCATTTGGATTTAGGAACTGGTCTGCTTGTTCCTGAAGTTTGATGATTGTGGACTGTACGTATGTGCGTGTGACCCCTGAATGTCAAGTGTGATATTAGGACAGCACAAATGTGTTAGATATCCCTCCTGTTTACACAAATTCCTTTTCCTCCTGATCATTCCCAGTCCTGATATGTCTTGTCTGTTCACTCTTCCTCATAAGTCGCCTGTGCCGGAGTCAGGTGAATGTAGGGAAGCTTATGTGGTATAGATGTGAATAGTGTCACATCCATGCTGGAATTTTCTTTGTGGAGCAACTGAGCATTTCTGACATCGGTGTTTATGTTTGACTTGAGAGGACAGGCATTTTTGTACCCCATGTGCACATTTGAGGATTTTGTTTGTTGTCTGTCACATGCAGTTACATGACCTCTCATTACATCCACAAACAATTATAAGTGTTGCTCTGATGAGCATGTAGGAACTGCAAGCTGAAGATCGTTCAGAGTTGAAGGAAATCTGAGAGAGATTCCTGGGGCCATGGATACTCCTGGAGGGATTTGGTGCAAAGAATCTGTAATCTGCACTTCAAACACACCCTTAAATCAGTCCCAGGCCAGCAACCCATGAGTGCTCTAACTCTTGTTGCTCGGGGGCCCTGCTGTCCAGCATATTCCTTGCTTAAAGAGAAACAATCTTAACCTCAGCTCTCTCGCTATATTATGACCTCATTTCTTCCCTTCTCCACACTAAAGGCCCAGGCCGAAGAAGCACTCTAATTGCATCTGTTAAGTCATTAAGGCTTTGAGTTGGGTCTATGGGAAGGGGCGCGCTGGATGCCTCAGAAGAAGCTATTAACAACAAGCATCCAACACATCTATTCTAATGAGAGCGATGGGGTGAATTCGGCTCTGGAGGGGCATGCGGACCCTTGAGTAAACAGGCAAGGTGCTGAAGTGTTTGTGTGAATGAGTGTGGGGTCATTAGTGGCGGGGGT